>NW_027509199.1:0-193276 GCF_051911475.1 Siphateles boraxobius | reverse complement strand
CTCTCTCTCTCTCTCCTCTCTCTCTCTCTCTCTATCCCCCAGTTTCTCTCTCTCTCTCTCTCTATCTCCCCCTCTCTCTCTCTCTCTCTCTCTCTCCCCCCCCCCTCTCTCTCTCTCTCTCTCACTCTCTATCCCCCCCTCTTTCTCTCTCTCTCTCTCTCTCTCTTCTCTCTCTCTCTCTCTCTCTCTATCCCCCTCTCTCTCTGTCTCTCTCTCTCTCTCTCCTCTCTCTCTCTCTCTCTCTCTCTCTCTCTCTCTCTCTCTCTCTCTATCCCCCCTCTCTCTCTCTCTCTCTCTCTCTCTCTATCCCCCAGCTCTCTCTCTCTCTCTCTCTCTCTCTCTCTCTCTCTCTATCACCCCCCCCCCTCTCTCTCTCTCTCTCTCTCTCTCTCTCTCTCTCTGCAGTAACCTCTTCCCGGTGTGTTTGGCTCTTCATCTCGATCAGCACCACAGCGCCCCTCACAGAGCAGAAGAGACACTGCAAGAACAACATCAAGAAATTAAGCTGCAAATGAAACGCATTTAAAGGACCATAAATTACTTTTTTTTTTCTAACTAAGCACATCAGAATTCAGAATTCTTTACATTTTTCAGAATCAAAAAACATTATAATCAATTTTATAAATGTTTTTACTGTCACTTTTGACCCATTTAAAGCGTTATTTTTGATTAATTTTGGGCCAAAACTCCATGTATTCTGTATATGTACAGCAGGAGTTTATTTTCCACATGTGAAACAGAGGATGGTAGTTTGGCTGACCTCTCTCTACACTGTATTACATAGGCGAGGGCTGGCTGTCATATAAACGTGTGAGCGAGCGCTGTGATTGGTGCTGGGGCTTGTTGCTCGCTGAGAGAAGTGCTGAGTGGACCCTCCTGCCCCCCCGGCCCCTCTCTGCCCCATGGACTCAGGGCCCTGACTATTGTCCCACACATTTGTTTTTTCCATCCTGGTTGAACTTTCTAGCGTGACACTAATAAGTCCATTAGCATCATATATGTGGCTTAGCAGGGCGCTGGGGGCATAGCCTAACAAATGTGTGGAGTCAATTGGTAAGAAACACTTTCTGCTTTTCATAGGACATTTTCCAGCATTTTTAAGTTAAGATGCTGATCAAAAGTATCAACTTTTTGAGTTTGATTGATTGTGATACGTTTAAGATTATACTGTATTTGTTTATTGTTCTTTAGTTGTTTGAAATACGGTTTAGGATTGTTTTGTTCCAAAAAACTCATTTCTAGATACAAGGTGGATATAGGTCATATTTATCATAATTGTTTTGGCCTAGTATAGACTATATTCTGCTACATTTAATATTACACTTAGAATCATTTTACAAGAAAATACTATTTAAGTTTTTCTGACATTTAATTCAATGTTACGTGCTTGTTCTTTGTAATTCTTTGTCAAATTTACTAGCAATTTCTGAGTGAAAATTGGGTAACACTTTATTTTAAAGTGACGTAGTTACACGTTCCTACATTTACTTATTAAAGTAATGTAAATTAGCCATAACCCTAAACCAAACCCGAATATATTCTCTATATTCATTAATATTTCTCAGTACTCATTTGATTAAGTACTAAGGCACCTTAAAATAAAGTGTAAATGAAAATTGATTTGACACCAAAGTTTCTAATAGATATTTGGTATAGATGAGCTTAGCCTCTTTGTAGTTGCCAGGAAAATGAAGGCCAGAATTTACAATTGGAGGCCCAAACTTCAGTACTAGGAACATCTTAATCACTGAAACTCAAGCTAAACGTTGAGATATTGTGAATAAATAATATTTGGATACGAAATCTCAACAGTCGATGTTTGTGTGGATACAATGTGAAAAGACTTGCATAAGAAATCCACTAAAAGATAAACTTTAAAATCTTTTAAAAAGATAAAAGATAAACTCCCAGCTGTGGAGGAACATCTGTTTTGTGACAGCTTGATGAAGCAGCTAATTTGGTTGGCAAAATCGAAAAACAAAATGGATGACTAAACGCTGTCATCTGGATTTCCTGAAGGAGAAATATTGCCAGCATCAGTGAAGCTCCTGAGAGAGAGAATTGGATGAGGGAAAAAAAAAGAGGAAAACAAGGCCGCAAAGCAAACAATGTTGCTCTCGCCACATTTAACATGAGCCCCTGTGGGCGAAACAACAATGGCTTCAGCGAGGCCTAGCGCATCTATACGCTGCTAGATCTCTCTCTGGCCTGTTGGCTCGCGCTCCACCAGCAGAAGTCCAAACAATTGAAGTTTTCTATTTTCCATTGAGCTCAGCAGTCAGACGTGCGAGACGTGTATATAACAGCTGGTGCGGTCATGCTGTCCCCCTTCACCTGACAGCTGGATCTGTTGTTATGGAGCTTCGGTGAGGAGTGTTACTGGTGAGGAGTGTTACTGGTGTTACTGGTGAGGAGTGTTACTGGTGTTACTGGTGAGGAGTGTTACTGTTGAGGAGTGTTACTGGTGTTACTGGTGAGGAGTGTCACTGGTGTTTACTGGTGAGGAGTGTTACTGGTGTTACTGGTGAGGAGTGTTACTGGTGTTACTGGTGAGGAGTGTTACTGTTGAGGAGTGTTACTGGTGTTACTGGTGAGGAGTGTCACTGGTGAGGAGTGTTACTGGTGTTACTGGTGAGGAGTGTTACTGTTGAGGAGTTTTAATGGTGTTACTGGTGAGGAGTGTCACTGGTGAGCAGTGTTACTGGTGTTACTGGTGAGGAGTGTTACTGGTGTTACTGGTGAGGAGTGTTACTGGTGTTACTGGTGAGGAGTGTTACTGGTGTTACTGGTGAGGAGTGTTACTGTTGAGGAGTGTTACTGGTGTTACTGGTGAGGAGTGTCACTGGTGAGGAGTGTTACTGGTGTTACTGGTGAGGAGTGTTACTGTTGAGGAGTGTTACTGGTGTTACTGGTGAGGAGTGTCACTGGTGAGGAGTGTTACTGGTGAGGAGTGTTACTGGTGTTACTGGTGAGGAGTGTTACTGTTGAGAAGTGTTACTGGTGTTACTGGTGAGGAGTGTTACTGGTGTTACTAGGAGTGTTACTGTTGAGGAGTGTTACTGGTGTTACTGGTGAGGAGTGTCACTGGTGAGGAGTATTACTGGTGAGGAGTGTTACTGGTGAGGAGTGTCACTGGTGAGGAGTGTTACTGGTGAGGAGTGTCACTGGTGAGGAGTGTTACTGATGAGGAGTGTTACTGTTGAGGAGTGTTACTGGTGAGGAGTGTTACTGGTGAGGAGTGTTACTGTTGAGGAGTGTTACTGGTGAGGAGTGATACTGTTGAGGAGTGTTACTGGTGATGAGTGTTACTGGTGTTACTGGTGAGGAGTGTCACTGGTGAGGAGTGTTACTGGTGAGGAGTGTTACTGTTGAGGAGTATTACTGTTGAGGAGTGTTACTGGTGAGGAGTGTCACTGGTGAGGAGTGTTACTGGTGTTACTGGTGAGGAGTGTTACTGTTGAGGAGTGTTACTGGTGAGGAGTGTCACTGGTGAGGAGTGTTACTGGTGTTACTGGTGAGGAGTGTTACTGTTGAGGAGTGTTACTGGTGTTACTGGTGAGGAGTGTTACTGGTGTTACTGGTGAGGAGTGTTACTGTTGAGGAGTGTTACTGGTGTTACTGGTGAGGAGTGTTACTGGTGTTACTGGTGAGGAGTGTTACTGGTGAGGAGTGTTACTGTTGAGGAGTGTTACTGGTGAGGAGTGTTACTGGTGTTACTGGTGAGGAGTGTCACTGGTGAGGAGTGTTACTGGTGTAACTGATGAGGAGTGTTACTGGTGAGGAGTGTTACTGGTGAGGAGCGTTACTGGTGTTACTGGTAAGGAGTGTCACTGGTGAGGAGTGTTACTGGTGAGGAGTGTTACTGTTGAGGAGTATTACTGTTGAGGAGTATTACTGTTGAGGAGTATTACTGTTGAGGAGTATTACTGTTGAGGAGTATTACTGTTGAGGAGTATTACTGTTGAGGAGTGTTACTGGTAAGGAGTGTCACTGGTGAGGAGTGTTACTGGTGAGGAGTTTTACTGTTGAGGAGTATTACTGTTGAGGAGTATTACTGTTGAGGAGTATTACTGGTGAGGAGTGTTACTGGTGAGGAGTGTTACTGGTGAGGAGTGTTACTGGTGAGGAGTGTTACTGGTGAGGAGTGTTACTGGTGTTACTGGTGAGGAGTGTTACTGTTGAGGAGTATTACTGTTGAGGAGTATTACTGTTGAGGAGTATTACTGTTGAGGAGTATTACTGTTGAGGAGTATTACTGTTGAGGAGTGTTACTGGTGAGGAGTGTTACTGGTGTTACTGGTGAGGACTGTTACTGGTGAGGAGTGTTACTGGTGAGGAGTGTCACTGGTGATGAGTGTTACTGGTGAGGAGTGTTTCTGGTGTTACTGGTGAGGAGTTTTACTGGTGAGGTACTGTTCTGTTGTTCGGGGGGAACGCTACTCTTCCGGAAAGCTTTTTGCTCCCAAAGATACTCTTCTAGAGGTTCAGAAAACGAGAAGGATTTTGGCTCGATTAGAAATGACTAGATTAGTGATTAGAAATTGTTTATTTTCGCATTGATTTGCTGTCAAATCGGTGGAGCCAAAATATTTAATAAACTAACATGTCAATTGTGATAATGTATAGAATATTGTAAGGGATTGGGGTTTGATATCTGGGGAAATACACAGGGCTTTCTGATTGGATGTAGATCTGGTTATATGTTAACAAGTCAAGTCTGCAGTCTGTTTCCAAAAGTTTTAATATGCCATCTATCCGTGGAGATCTCGATAACTGGAGACAAGCTCTCCTGGAAGCGGACATGTTTGCTTCACGGGTTCCGGAAATGTTTTTAGAGCCAATCATCTGAGCTGTAAATGTCATGTGACATTTAATTCTATAATAGAACTCATTTTTTTGGTTACTATACTAAAAATAATATTCTGTCAGATACACAGCAACTTCTGAATTGCTGACAATGGAAAAATAGGCTTTTTTGACCACATAATGAAAAGGCAAACTGAAACTTTACAGCAAGGTTTAACAAATGTAGTGCTTGTTGTTAGTTAATACATTAATCAATGGATTAATGTTAAAAAATGGGACCTTATTGCAAAGTGTTACCAACTTAATTATTTTTTTAAATTTCCGCATTTGTTGTGATAAAGGAAAACTTGAAACACTTGAATGTGTTCAGTGTATTATGAGAGTCAATACTGTTTAAATTCCTTGCGTTGATATACAAGCGCTCCAATCATTCAGCATGAATGAGTCTATCAATGATCTGATTTTCATCTGAGTGTTTTGTGTAGTGGTATTGCATTGAGTGCAGTCTAAAGCAGACGCAACACGACACGGTTATTAAATAGGAGCAAGCGTAACGTCTTAGACTAAACATGCCACATGAAACAATGATTTAGAGCCGTTCCTGCGACTGCACAGCGAGAGACGAGCCAACCATGAACCAGGGGTTTAGAGTCCTTAAAACAAAATATATATATGGTAACAATTTGCAATAAGGTTTATTAGTTAACAACCATAGTTAAAATGTTTTAGCCTTTCTTCCTAAACATAGTCTGCTTCATATAGCATATTCTCATCAGCCTGGAAAACTGACGAGAATTTGCTTTTAACCTCCACATCAGTTGTAGTTACACTCTAAGACAAGTCCATAATAAATAGGCCCAATAAACTGTTAATATAAAGGAATTTTCTGAGAGAGATGAAGGAACGTAGTCCAGACTTTGAGAAAGAACCAGAGAGACAGACAAAGAGTCAGGCCAGAAACATCCTTTACTCAAGTAGACAAACACAGACGTCAACTTTTTCACAGGTGTTTTATCCATATTTTGAATTGCGTTGCGTTTTATGGTCGAAGGAAATGTCTGTAAAGTTAACGGAAATGTCCTGGTGAAAATTACAGGTTTTCCAATTGATTTTTCCCCCCTTTTTTTCTTGAAGTGTACTTATAAAGTGAATGCAGTTTTGAAACATTGTTTGAGTCAATAAAAAACAAAACAAAAAATATATATTTTGACAGAAGCAATAGCGCTGCAGACGAGGTTTGAATGTTCTCACAATCAGATGTGTTTTACAATATTGAAAACTTTATACAAGACAAATTGCTTCAAAACAGCTTTACAATGAATATCAGAGTAAGTGTTACCAAATACAGTTTCAAGAATCAGTTGTCTTTATCAAGTACAAGTAAAAGTATAACAAAGCAGACCATGGACACCGGTCAATGAAGTGCTAGAAAGGTTTTAGTTACAGCTTCAGTTTGACATGTCGGACTCACAGTTTCTGATGTTTCCAGGTTTCCCAAGGGGACGCTACTGAGAAGCTGGCTCACCAAGTCCCGCCCCAGGCTGCTGCTGCTCATCGCCGGCTTGAAGAGGCCTCAGGTCACACTCATGCGCAGGAAAAGGATGAAACGCACGAAAGTAGCAAAGGCCACGTAAGCGGTAAATATGGTTATTGTTGCAGTCAGAGTGACGTCTCAAACTCAGCCAATATCTTCCTCTGAACTCACAGCAGCTCACATTTACACGTTATAGGGATTTTAATTGCATTTTGCAGTACATTACCATTACCATGACTAAGTCTTTTGAACCTATTTTAAGTATAAATGACCAGGCAACATCCATGAATAGGGTTTAGTTTGAAGGCCCATCACTTGTGTAAGAGGCATAAGATTCAAATGTTCGTACACAATTTGGGTGAGATCAAATTTACTGTTGTTCAACAAATATTCACGGTCAAAATCACTCATTTCAATAGGAAACCATGCAGGAATTAAGCGTGACTTACCAAATTTACCAACGCAGATCCACTGCTTCACCAACGAAAAGCTGTTTGGTTTGAAAGAGATGTTTTTTTCCACATTATTTCTCTAATGTGACCACACCTTTAGAGTATGTTTGCACGACAACCATGTACTAAAAACGGAAAAGTTGTTCTTTCACATTTTCGGCGTACATGCGACGTTATCAAAACGATCACACGGATCCGTGAAAACGACTAAAAACGCTGTATTATTCATGCTAGGCCAGTAGGTGGCGATGTCACTTTGTAAAGAAACACTACGCACCTATAGACTGAACAGGTGATACACATGACGTCACCGTTTTCACAAATTCACCCTTTTGTACAATAACAATTTTGAGACAATACCATTTTACTAACATTTTTGAATTAAGTTTGTGTTTTCAGGCCCCCAAAACCCCATTGTCATGTAAATGAACGGACAAAATGCTTAAGTTTTACGTTTATAGTTGAAAATGGAGCCGTGTTAACAGCCAGTTGAATTCACACTCCATCCAGAGTATTGAAAAACTATTTTTAATTACCAAAACTGTGTCCAATATCTTGCATGTAACCCTTGTACCAAATTATTTCCCCCATTAAACAAAATGGAATATTCCAAAAATGTGTGACCCCCAGGAAGTGACATCATTTTGAACCTTTCTACAGCATGCCAGGAAAACAAGTAAATCAACTGATTTTCTCAATGTTTTACAATAAATTGTAATGTTGGCAGCATTTAATAAGCTCAAGCATACAACCCGGTTACCAAAATTGTAATTTTACCAAATAACCTTTCTTTAATGTATGGAAAATGTCTTTCTTCAATTACTTCAAACCAGCAGTTGTCAAAAACTGTTAATTTATGACTTTAAGTCTGCTCTCCTGGGGTTGATGATCACTTTTAAGTGTGCATCGGTCAAGCCCTGTTTCGTACCGTATTCATGGAAGTGCAACCAACATATAATGAAGAGCTGTTTTTCAGACTGTTGTCCGGCAGAAATCTTACATGTGTCCCTTGTGTTGCAGAACCTGCAGTCGTATGCCACATTTCAGTTGAGTCAGTGACACCGAGAGAAGCTCCGCCTGCTGTCGACATGAACGCAGATCAAGACACAGACAAACCATCTTACCCGTCTCTACCAAACATACGAACTAAACGCCCAAGCAAAAGCAGAAGAGCTTCAGAGTTTGTTGTGAAAATGAGGGATCTTCCACAAAGAACCAGACCCCTGACTAAAATCTGGAGCCTCACACTGACATTTGTTCATCTTCCTCTCGAATACACATCTGTCATACTTCAGTACACTACACCTTGTGTGACATTATTGCTATTGCTCTTTTAAGTGCCTTTGGTTGACAGTGCTTTCCTTTCCTGTGTTCTCTGGTCAGGATTTCAGGGATTTTTATTTTTCAATTCCTAATGATGTGTGTTTGGGTGAAAAAAAAAAGAAAATAGAAAGAAAAATGTATAATTGCCAATTCGCTAGTAACTAGCACACCAGTGGATTTTTCATACTGACAGCGGACAGTCCGTTACTGTGTCCCGATACGAGTAAAATCATCCATTTAAATGTCAATATCCAATGAAGAAGAAAAAAAAACACTAGTTATAAAACATATCACAATCCAGATGAATCATTTTGTGGCCCTACTATCATTTAACAATCAAAAACTTTCATGAGAAAATGCATAAAAAACATGATTGAATTTTCTTTATTTAAAAAGGTTTCAAGCAGCTATTTCATGTATGTGACTATTGGTTGTTACTAAAGACATCCACATAATTTTGAATGAACATTTTAATTCAAAACTGCATTACTTGTTATGTGTATTTCATGAAGCATGTCCAGTATTGCTCATAAATCACCTCAAAATCAGAAGAAAAAAAGGTTTTTTTTACACCGTGACATTATTTTCATGAATTAGGCACATTTTACACACACACACACACACACACACACAAAAAAAAAATCTTATTACTGAAATACATATGGACAGTTTTCTTTTTTTCCACAGTAGTTATTTTCATTGGATTCTCATTACTATAGTACAGCAATAAATACCATCCTGCCTGAGCGCATTTATAAACATTAAATCAACAATAAAGTAAAACAATCATAATTTTAATTACATTTTATTTAAGCAAAATATAATTTGTATATTTTATTAATGATTTAATACATATATTATTTTATTAATTATAATTTTAAATGATAAATGATACATTTTCTTCAGATTTTGGGGTGAAAAATGACATTTCTTGAAGGTTTTCATAAGATTCACTCATTCGCACTTGATTCCAGCATCAAGCTACAGCACAATGAGTCAAAATATATGCTTGCACAGTTTGAAATTTACACAATTCATTAATCTTTTGAACAGTTGTGTCTTTTGTGTTCATATTGTCTTCTATCTACTATGTTAAAGCAGACACGTAGATTTGTTTGAAGAATCACATTTACTTTCAGTTTTCTTTTTAGTAATTCTTTGAATAAACATGGTAACACTTTATATTAAGTCGTTCATTTTTCCTTTGTTATATATAGTAACAACACAGTAATTAAGTAGTAATTACATATTTATAAAACAAGAAAATGTCTCTTTTAAAAAAAATTATTCCTTATTAACATTTCAAAAAAATATACAGACATAAATCACTGTTATCAGCTCTTTTTAACTTTTGCATAGCAAATTAATTGTTTATTACTTAAATGATCTAAAACTAAGCACTTGATATAAAGTGTGACCAATGTGTGTTTAAATGAAACCCCTGAGGAGGAAGATTCAAGTGAACTGTTCTATTTTATATTGTGTTTTTTTATGAAAAATCACGAATTCATCACAAACACATTAACTCACACTGTCTAGCTGAACGCTTTCTCTTTAGTTGTGGTTATTGCAGTGCTAGTCATAAATTATATTTAATCTCATCTCTTAGCATTAAGACTTTCTGCATTTTTCCGCCTGACTGATTTCCGTTCAAGCATTAAGTCTGAAACCCATTAAGGAATATGTAAAGAAATCCTGCGGGATAGGAAAGTGAACGTGAGCAGGTTCCACTTACTACATATTTTATGCTCTTTTTTAGTTTTCTTTAGAAATCATTTCTACTGTGTCCTAACCAGACAAGTCTCTTCTACAATTACACAGTGTGCACCACTGAAAGTAGCTTGATCACATCAGGTCTGGTTAGGACACGGTGCAAAGCTTCCCGATTCAGCACTAGAGTAATGATTTCAGCCGGATGAGTGTTATGTTGTGGTGAACTTCTGCTGGATGAGTTTGTATCTGTCGAGCTGCTGTTCAGAGACGGACGGCTGAAGGCCGGACAGAGCCTGTCTGAAGTCTTCTGAACACAGAGTCAGAGCGCCGGCCTCCGAGTCCACACCTGCAGACACACACATGAAGAGAGATGAAGGAACGTAGTCCAGACTTTGAGAAAGAACCAGAGAGACAGACAAAGAGTCAGGCCAGAAACATCCTTTATTCAAGTAGACAAACACAGACGTCATCACTTCTCAGGTGCACATACTCAAACATTACTGTGGTGATCAATCTCAGTACATCCGTGTGCGATAGTGTTTCCTATACAAGTCTGTGTAATTAAACAGATAAATAACAAACTATCTTGCTTGAAAGAAATAAAGGATGGTAGGAGACGACAATTGAATAATGTCTGCAGGAAGAGTACATGCATTATGAATCGAAGAGTACCTGGAATGTGAGCACATGGGTTTCCAGCATAAAATGTAATGTTTTAATTTCTTCTCGGTTTGAAAAAAATTTTCTTGAAACTTCACAAATAAACAGGATCTCAGCTGTAGAACTGTCAAATGAACAGACACTGTTTTGATGGTTGTTTCTTAATTTACTGCAAATATTTGCACTGGAGTGAAAACTTTTAACATGTTGAGTCTGTGTCACGGATTCAGCCCGCATGCCATCAGCACCAGGTCCATCAGCTCCAGGTCCATCAGCACCAGCTCCAGGTCCATCAGCACCAGGTCCAGGTCCATCAGCACCAGGTCCATCATGGAGCTGATGGACCTGGACCTGGAGCTGATGGACCTGGAGCTGATGGACCTGGAGCTGATGGACCTGGAGCTGATGGACCTGGAGCTGATGGACCTGGAGCTGATGGACCTGGACCTGGAGCTGATGGACCTGTAGCTGATGGACCTGGAGCTGATGGACCTGTAGCTGATGGACCTGGAGCTGATGGACCTGGAGCTGATGGACCTGGTGCTGATGGACCTGGTGCTGATGGACCTGGTGCTGATGGACCTGGAGCTGATGGACCTGTAGCGGATGGACCTGGAGCTGATGGACTTGGAGCTGATGGACCTGGAGCTGATGGACTTGGAGCTGATGGACCTGTAGCTGATGGACCTGTAGCTGATGGACCTGGAGCTGATGGACCTGGAGCTGATGGACTTGGTGCTGATGGACCTGGAGCTGATGGACTTGGAGCTGATGGACCTGTAGCTGATGGACCTGTAGCTGATGGACCTGGAGCTGATGGACCTGGAGCTGATGGACCTGGAGCTGATGGACCTGGAGCTGATGGACTTGGAGCTGATGGACCTGATGCTGATGGACCTGGTGCTGATGGACCTGGTGCTGATGGCATGGGGGCTGAATCCGTGACACCGGTGCAAAAGGCTTCTTTCAGTTGGTTAAATGCTTCAGTGGACGCTGGATTTGAAAGACAGAGACTTGGGCTGTTCACAGTAATAAAGTGATGGGAGAGGCAATCAAGCTGATGTTGGCGATGAATTTCCTATAGAATATGCATTTTCATACAGAAAACGTTGAAGCTCTTTGATGGGAGTGGGTTGTAGCCAGTTCCTGATAGCATGGACCTTCCCCTGGTCCATCTGGATGCCACATCCGTCAATAATGTAACCCAGGAAACTCTCATTTTGTTGGAACCAGGGAAAGAGGATAATGATGCTTGACCGTCTGGTCATTCAGAGATCTGTAGTCAATACACGGCCTCAAGCCTACGTTCTTTTTTGCCACGAAGAAGCAGCAGGGGAAGTAGATGGTTGGATGAACCCTTGTTAAAAGGGATAGTTAACCACATGAAAATTCTGTCATTTACTCACCCTCAATGTGGTCCAAACCTGTATACATTTCTTTGTTCTGCTTAACACAATGGAAGATATCTTGAAGAATGTTTGTTACCAAGCAAATCTTGGGCCCTATTGCCTCATAGACTCATAATCTGTTAATATTTGGGTGACCTATCCCTTTAAAGGCCTCCTTGATGTATTCATCCATGTCTCCAGCCTCTGCCTCCAGGATTGATAGAGGATAGATTCTACCCTTGGGCAGCGTGGCACCAGGTACCAGCTCGATGGCGCAGTCCCAAGGCCGTTGAGGTGGAAGTTTAGTTGCCGGTTGCTTGCTGAACACATCCGTGAATGCCCTGTATGCTTCCTGCACACACACGGTGGACTGCACCTCTGGACTCAATGGTGGTGGAGTTGAGATTGACTAGAAGTTGTTGACAATGATCAAAGCTGTACTCGCTCCACTCAGTTATTTCTCCAGTAGACCAGGAAACGTTAGGTGAGGGGATCTGTATCCATGGGTTTCCCAGGATGATATCAGTGGTTTAGCCTTCCAGCACCAGAAGTGAGATCTCCTCCCTCCAATACTGAGCGTGATACATGGTGTACAGTGAGTGATGATTCCTCGACAAAGCAGCTCACCCAGGATCGAATGGATGTTCAGGATTTTTAAACAGGGGAGTTTCTTGATTCTGAGGTGTTTGAGAAGTTTCTTTGAGATGAAATTCCCAGTCGATGAAGGCCTGAACGCTCACCAGGTCCATCAGCTCCACCCAAGCGTTCACAATGGAATACTAACCTGCCACACCTGTCGCTTCCTCATCAAACACCATTCATAAGCACACAGCTCACCTGTGTTTGCTTACCTTCTTCGTCCTCCTCAAGCTACCGATATATCAGACTGTATCTCATCTGCGTGCGCTTCTTCCATCCTGCAAAGAGAGAGACTTGTCGGTTAAGTGTGACTGTCCTTTGTACTGCTTATGCTCTTTACTTACCTGTTTGACGATCCAAAAGATCAAAACCTATCTGTGAATAAAAACCTGTTCAGTTCATCTCCCTGTCTCACCTCGTATCATGACAGAAGACTGGACTGAACAAAAGAATCACACAGGAAACTGAAACTGGAATTCCTGATCCATTTGTGAGGTGGAGGCGTGAGGACAACGGTCCCAGGTGGAGCCGAGGCGTCGAGGAGCAGAAACTGGATTGGGGGCCCGAGCCAGGGGATCCACTCTCCAAGGCAGAGCTGGTGACCGGAAGATACGCGGCGAATCGAACCTGAAGGGTGGAACCAATAGAGGAGGAGACAAGGGACTGGAGGGAACCAGCGGAGGCAAGGAAGTTGCTGGCCGTGAGCGATGGCATTAGCTGGGGACATGCGCACTGCAGACACCTGAGGAGGGCTTCTCTCCAGCTTCCTCTGGTCATGTCGGGTGGGTCCGGCGGGCAATAATAATTAGCTCCAACCCAGTAAGATTACTTAATTGTTTCGTTATTAAAATTAAAGTGATGGGTGAGCTGACAAAAACTTATTGTGAAGTCTAAAAATTGAGGAAGATAAAGTCCACTGCATGCTCCATATAAATCCTTTCTAGGTCGAGTATCTATCATGCTTAGTCCAAGAAGAGGAAGGTAGACACAGGAATTCCAATATAAATGTAGTTTACTAATCCAAGTGAAGAAAGACAAACAAACTGTGTGCATATCACAAACAAAAATCAACAATGAATGAAAGGAAATGAGGAACTTAAATACACAATGAGGATTAACTTAAAGACTAACAGGTGTGATCGTAAATGAGTATCCATCACAACTGATTAGTGGCAGGATAAGGAGAACAAAGGAACACTGGAAAATAAACACACTGACAGAAACTGAAACTAAGGCAAGACGTGATAATAGTAAAGTGTAATGTATTCCTGTGATCAAAGCTGAATTTTCAGCATCATTACTCCAGTCTTCAGTGTCACATGATTCAGAAATCATTCTCATATGATGATTTGTTGCTACACTATTATCATTGTTCAATTATTAATAATGGTTCATATAATTGTCAATGTTGAAAGCCTCAACATTTTTGTGGAAACTGTGATTTTTTCCAGGATTTTTTGATGAATAGAAAGTTTAAAGGAACAGCATTTATTTGATATATTTCACATTATAAATGTCTTTACTGTCCCTTTTGATCAATTGAATGCATCCTTGCTGAATAAAAGTATTAATTTCTATCTTTTTTTTTATAAATCTTACACCAAACCATTGAATGGTAGTGTGTCACGGCTTCCACAACAATATGAAGCAGCACAACTGTTTTCAACATTGATAATAATCAGAAATGCATGATAATTGCTCTGAGGATCTGAAGGTGATGGCATTTTCATCAAACATTTGCCATTTAGTTTGACATGGTTAGTCAGCCCAGCGTAATATAATCAAAAAAGCCGATGGTTTCCACATTTGTTGCTCTGCACTGAATATTTGCTTGTCACATACCTTCAGTGATGAGTGAAATCTTCCTCTTGATAGCGCACATCATGGCATCGGAGCAGAGCGCGTAGAGATCGGCTCCGGTCAGCTGAGGAGGGCAGGACTCCACGACCTCCGACAGACACACGCTGGGATCCACTTTAAACCTCCAAGCAGAAAGCAGAGAGTCACTACCAGTAACACACTAAAGCACTGAGAGAGAGGAACGTCATGACAGACACTCACTTGCGTAAGATTGCCTTCAGAACCTGCAGCTGCGACTCTCTGTCTTCATTCACGCCAACATACACCAACTTATCAAATCTGAAAAAGGGCAAAATTGTTAGAATGCATGCATTTCATTTCAAGACAACGATTGCAGAGCTGTTATGTGAATCTGTTTACCTGCCAGGCCTGAGCAATGATTGGTCCAGCAGATCAGGACGATTAGTTGCTCCGATCACAAAGACGTCTCCAGATGAATGAAGACCATCCAGCTCAGCTAAAAGCTGCGACACAACCCTAGTGATACAAGTGACAGAACGTGGCTTATCATGATGCAACAAGCCGTCTTGTAGCTCAAACAGTAGATCATGGCACTAGCATCGCCAATATCATGGGTTCGATTCCCAGGGAAATCAATAGCTGATAGAACGAGTACCAACAATGCAATGCAAGTCCCTTTGGTTAAAAGTGTCTGCCAATCAAACAATCCTTTGACCAATACAATTGAGGTTTCTTGATTCACGACACAAAATAAAAAAACTAACATGCTATTGAACAAACTCCTTATTTAAAAATATCTATATTAATCAAAAAGTTAAGAAACTACACTGTAAAAAATGAATCGTAGGTCTTGTAATTGTTATTAAGAAAATTAAAAACATTGTGTATATTTTATTAAGAATTTATCATCACATTACAGTTTAACTGTAACCTCTAATTAACCTCTAATTAGTTAACTGTAACTAATGTAACAGTTAACTGTTTACTCTAACATTAACCTCTAACTGTTTTACGGTCAATGACAAGACTCTTTTTTTAGCCTAGTGTAGCCTACTAATCAGCTGTCTCACGAACGTAACCAGCACATTTATCCCCACATAGCAAAGCCATAACACAGCGAGGGAGAAGAACTAAGTTACATGAAACAATACAACTACATATTTACACCACTGACAAGGGAAAAGTCACTACTCACGATGTTTATGGCTAGCTTCTAGCTTTCTGCGGCTTCTCTTTCAAGGTAGTGAGGAAACGCGCTCTGTAGCGCTGTTTGTTCACTGTCGGCTACAGTAGAAACATGACGTCACAATATGTCGACCTTCATAGAAGGGGATTCCCGCGCCTATGTAGATATAAATGCCTCATTCTAAGGTAATAAAAACATTACGGTTTATTAAGTAAGTTCTTTATACACCAATGAACACATATTATGGATGTCATATTGCATTTCTGTTAATAGATACTCAAAATGTTTACACACTGCACCTTTAAGTAAACATTGCATCTAGTGGTGGTGGACAGTTAACTTTGTTGCTGTACTTGTAATTAGTCTGGTCATCAAACTGTTATAAATTAAGAACATATACAGGTTTCCTAATCCTCGATATGACCACATAACAAATTAATAACTCCAACCTACAACCACTATAAGTACTATAAGTAGTTTTATATATAGTTAGTTATATATAGAATGGAAAGCAATTTATAATATATAACAAATCTCGTCACAAGATGTAAACTATATTATCGCACAGCTCTCTATATAAAGTTGAATATATAAGTATATCCATCAATTCATACAGTGTATTCACATTAAGTAATAAATAATATAGAAAATCTTGATTATATTTATCATCACATAATGTGAACTATATTATCACCCAGCTCTTTATATAAAGTTGGATATATATGCATGTAATGTAGCAAACTCACATAGGGCGATATATACAACAGTGTTTCAAAATTTCGAAAATGACCCAGAGAAGAAGGCGGAGCCTCAGAGCCACACCCACCTGCCGCATCACTGTCACGGACCAATGGCAGTTCGTGGAAACTTTATGGACAGTTCCTTCAGTAAGCTGTTACGAACTCCCGAAACAAACTTTTCCAAATGACGTTACACCAGTTCTTGAAGTATATTAGGGCCTTATTAATTATACCGCATTCTCATACCCAAGTACTACTAATACAGAAGAACTAGTGTTGCTATTTTTTTAAGTTTAGCAGCAACAATGTGCACATGTGGCGTTAGCGTTAAGGTTTTGTGATGCTGACCTGTCCATCACCCCTCCTGAGTCTCCACTGTGGCCTCTATTAGGAGCCAAAGAGTCCAGCTCGTCGAAGAAAATAATACAGGGAGCAGCAGTTCTGGCCTTACTGAACACTGACGGAGACCGAGGGGGAAACAGTAACAAGCTCAATACAATATAGTGGAAATCAGCTCATATGCATCACTAGATTGAGTTAATTTAGTTACTCTTACCCTCTCGAATGTTCTCTTCACTCTGACCGACGTACATGTTGATGAGTTCAGGACCCTTCACACTGAAAACAAACACCACACACAGTCATTATATGAAAGCTAGTGCTGGGCGGTATGACCAAAAATTTATATCACGGTATTTTTCAAAATTATACCGGTTTCACGGTATATTGCGGTAGTATTATTTGTTTCAAGCATGACTGAGTGTTAACCACAATTTCTACTGATTGAGAGAGGAAATACTGCAGTAGATTGACTTAAACTGCCCTATTTTACTTTCATGAGTGAATATTGTAGAAAAAATCCACACTAGTATTAATACAGGTTTGCAGTGTTTACAAAGATGTGCCAGCAGGAGAGGCACAGATCTCGTTCGTAAACACTGCTTTATCAGGAAAGAGAAAGAAAGATAAACTTTTCTAAAAACAGTCAGTTTCCTTCAAAGATACGTTCATTAAATCACCGGTGCCAAAAAAACGAGAGAAACGTGCAGCTCTCATGTTTATTCAACGATGTCAAAACCTTCTGGAAAGTCTATTTGTGGCGGGCAGTGTTGATATTGTGAACCAATGTATGGGACACACCAATATAATTTGACAGCGATCAATTATAGTTTAACCTCTCCATCTTCACCGTCAGGCTCAGTAACACACACATCTGAGCATCACCACAGTGAACAGTGAAAAGACCCTCTCAAACAGTGTCGCGCCGCGTTCCCAACAATAAACACCGATAGGGCTGTAATGATATGCGATATGAAACCGAAATGAGACACTCAGATCCACGAGCCTGTGTGAGAAGACAGAATCGCCACACACCCCTCCCAACTCCCAGAGTTATCCTGTGATCCAGTGCTACCACATCTTTAAATTACTATTAGTAGTATAAGTTAACATTATAAAATACGTAGACCTACACCACTAAACTAGTTGAGGATAAATTCGCCGAGTGAGCAGCAGTGAAGCCCGGGTTTCGGCGCAGAGTCTATTTTCACGCTCAATTAAAGTGAAAGCACGATTTTGATGGACGAAATAAATATGATTTCACACAAAAAGTGCCCAAAATGCACAGAATAAACATATCTAGTGAGTTTTAACAAGAACTGGAGTAGGCAAACAAAAGAAAATGAAGACTCACAAATATTTATAGAAGATTTACCTGTAGGATTTTCAAATGTTATTTAATAAAAATATCTTTTGTTCCCTCAAAATCTCTCTTTTTTTCTCTCCTCAAAAATCGTTATACGAACCGAATCTTGGGTTTGGTGTATTGTTACAGCCCTAAACACCGGTATACCGCCCAGCACTATAAAGCATGTTGATTCATTGTGTTGCACTCCTCACACACTCACCTGAGGAAGGTCATGGTGCATTCGGTGGCGACGGCTTTCGCCAGCAGGGTTTTGCCGGTGCCGGGCGGCCCGTAGAGCAGCAGGCCGGAGCGCCGCAGGCCCAGCGAGAGCAGCTCCGGGTGATCCAGGGGAAGCTGAATGGTGTCCAGAATCTCCTCCTTCACCTGCTGCAGTCCACCGACGTCCTGCCATCGCACCGCCGGGATCTGACACACACCAGACGACTAGCTCTCAGCCTTCAGCGCAAACACAGCTCCAATCATCACACTTTACTGCTACTTCAGTAAATAGTAAATTATGACAATGTTCTGATGACTTTAAGAACACATTTAAACATGAAAACAATACCTGTGAGGAAAAAAAGTGCTTTTAATTGTATTGAATGTGCTTTAAACATGAAAACAATACCTGTGAGAAAAAAAAGTGCTTTTAATTGTATTGAATGTGCACTTGTAGTGTATTTCAAATCTAAAAAAGTATATTTTTTAATTACTTTACTGGCATATAACGTATTATTAATAAAAAAAAATCCACTTAAGTGCACTTAAAGAGAGACACTTTTATGACTGTTTCTTAACACACTTAAGTGCACTTTTAACAAGTGCATTTTCGTATAAAAACGTACTCGGTTACTTACGTAACCTCGGTTCCCTGAGATGCTTTACTCGTACTGTGTCGCTAGATGCTGTTATGGGGAAAACTGCTTTTTCTCCGAATTCTGCAGTGGAGCTGCACGAGTGTATGGCAGAGAAGCCCACCAGAGCGCCAGAATGAGTGTCTGGCTATAAAGCAGGCGATCTGACATACTGTAGGATCCTCAGATTTAATCAGACTGAAGTGACGAACTCTGAGACGTGCAGCAATATAGCACGGCCTGAAACGCAGTACTCGTTCCCGTATCTCAGGGAAGCGAGGTTACGCAAGTAAAGGTTCAGAGGGTCTTCTCCCTCTCAACTCGGTTACTTACGTAACCTCGGTTCCCTGAGATGCGGGAACTGTCGCCTTTTTCACCATTGGCTTTAGGCTTGCTTAGTTGGGGACATTTAATTTTATATTTAACAATATTATTACAACATTATTTTCCTGTTATCTCTGTAAAGCTGCTTTGAAACAATCTGTATTGTAAAAAGCGCTATATAAATAAAGGTGACTTGACTGCGTTTCAGGCCGTGCTATATTGCTGCATGACAAAGAGTTTGTCGCTTCAGACTGATTTAATCTGAGGATCCTACAGTATGTCAGATCTCCTGCTTTATAGCCAGACACTCATTCTGGCGCTCTGGTGGGCTTCTCTGCCATAGACTCGTGCAGCTCCCTATGCCTCGAAGTCCTACTTAAGTGGGTCAAAAACACTCTAAAGTTCAGCTAATTGTATTTAAATGTAAAATAAATTGATTTGCAATGAACATGCAATTAATTGTGCAAAAACATTACATTCAGCTTGCACTTGAGTATATGTTATATGTATGTAAAATCACTATTTTACAGTGACCTTGTTATACATGTAGTTATTATAGTAATAACAGAAAATTATGCATAAGTACATGCAACTAATCATAAACCTAACCCTATATCAGTACATTCATTTAATTATTATTACTCAGTACTTGAATGTATAATTACAATGTAACAAAGAATAAAGTGTAACTGTAAATTCTTATCAAAAATATATTATTTTTATAATAAGAACTGATTTTTAAAGTATGCTAAAGAGTACTTCTGTTCTAAGAAAACACAAAAAACATGGCAGCTGTACTTTAGGCGCTCCAATGGCGTGTGCATGTGCGTCCTGCAGGACGTCCAGTGCCGAGCTGAAGTCCTCAGACGAGACGCTCACGCCAGACACACACAGATCCTCCTCGTCCTGTTCACTCGCCCCTTCTGGAAAACTACACAGCAAAAACACCTCTACAGTTTCAGGAACAAAAACCATGAGTGGAGACACTGAGCGCAGCCAAACACTTACTAGGTCTTCAGAAGTCTTCTGTGAGCGGCTCTTCCAGCATTGGTAAGAAGTGCGCAAAGATCTCCTAAAACAAAACCCTACAGAAACAACACAGAAACAAAGTCAACAAGAAACGGTTCTGGGAATCCATTTTACCTCCGTAATGTGATTTAAAGGTTTAGTTCACTTCAGATTTAAATTTCCTTTTAATTTAGTCTTCCCCATGTCATCCAAGATATTCATGTCTTTCTTTCTTCAGTCGAAAAGAAATGAAGGTTTTTTGAGGAAAACACTCCAGGATTTTCTCCATATAGTGACTTCAATGGAGTCCAATGGAAGGTCCAAATGTGAGTTTCAGTGCAGCTTCAAAGTCTCGACACGATCCAGCCGAGGAATAAGAGTCTTATCTAGACAAACCAGCGGACATTTATAACAAAAAAACATTTATATACTTTTTAACCTCAAATGCTCGTCTTGCACGTCCACGACTTCATGCATTATGTTGGAAAATTCAAGCGTGCTCCGGTTCAAAAAGGTAGAGTAGGGCCAAAAACTCTCATTTTTTCCTCCAACTTCAAAATCGTCCGACATCGTTGTTTTACCCTTTATTTTATTTATTTTTTGTAAATGGTGTTTGACTTAGTCTTTGGATGTTGGCTTTGTAAACACTGGGTCGGTTCTTCCGCCTACGTCACGCGTGTCCTTTCAGCGTGAGTACGTAATGTGCGTCTCATCACAGCTAGTGCAAGACCAGCATTAGTGGTTAAAAGTATATAAATGTTTGTTTTTTTTATAAAATGAGCAATAGTTTGTCTAGATCAGACTCTTATTCCTCGGCTGGATCGTGTCGAGACTTTGAAGCTGCACCGAAACTCACATTTGTACCTTCAACCCGTTGGACTCCATTGAAGTCACTATATGGAGAAAATCCTGGAATGTTTTCCTCAAAAACCTTCATTTCTTTTCGACTAAAGAACGAAAGACATGAACAGCTTGGATGATGTAGGGGTAAGTAAATTATCAGGATATTTTAATTCTGAAGTCAACTACTCCCTCAATGCAGCAATTTCCATTGAAAGCAGAGATGGATGATCAGTCAGATGATGTTCTCACAGCTGTGTGTTTGGCTATCTTGCCCAGATTGACGTCTTTTCCCAATAGCAGGTCCTCACTGAGGCTGGCCAGCATCGTCCTGCGCTGCTCCTCGCACAGGCTCTCTATCGCCACCTGGTGCACAAACGCTGCCATCACATCTGAGGACAACTCTCTCTGTCCGCTCACAGACCCCACCACAACTACACTGCAGGAGAAGAGGAGAGGGCCAGGGTGATAAATAGTGATCGACCGATGTATCGGTTTACCGATATTTTTCCCGATATTTAAG
This sequence comes from Siphateles boraxobius, assembly GCF_051911475.1. Lineage (NCBI taxonomy): Eukaryota > Metazoa > Chordata > Actinopteri > Cypriniformes > Leuciscidae > Siphateles > Siphateles boraxobius. Next base: position 171,778 of record NW_027509199.1, on the reverse strand, counting down.
CATTTTCCCATAATCGGGAATCGGTTTTGTAATATCGGATTTTCCGATAAACTGCGCCATCTTGTGGCCGTTTTGAGAATTCCGCCATTGCAGCCCGCGTCTGAGGAGATCAGTCAATAACAACTCTGTGCACAGGTAAAGTATATGTTCTACTTGCTTTGCTTTAATTATTCAACTTTATTTAACATAACAGACATGCATGCAGAAATGAGATTTGAGACATAAATGCCTGATATAGTTTATTTATGCAGCTTGGTTCTAAAAAATTGAGACGAACTCATTGAGCCACGTAGCGTAATCCGTCATGTCCTTCCCCAATAAAGACGTAACTTTACATTAATTAAATAAAACAGACATGAATGAGTGCATGTTGAAAATAAAAGCGCTGAATTTAATTCTCTATCTGTTGTATTTGCTCACCATTAGTCTCGAAAAAAAAGGTCGTTCATATTGCTGAGCACTCACTGGGTTGATGATCAGGAATGCTCAAGCACGGCCACTGAATGAAACTTTTGACAAGATTATCTTGTTTAAACACCCTAGATTATATTATCATTTACTACATAGCAATTATTTCGCTAATACACATCTAAATATACCGCTTTGTGGAAATTAATTATTTATTATCTGCACGCGCGATCGCGGTTGAGTAACGTATAGCCTAATGTTATAGTTATGTGTAAATGCATAGATAAACAGCACTTTGTCATAAAGCATTTCATGATCTAGACCGACAAAAATATTAATAATAATTAATAACATACTAGTTGGAAAATGCAATGATGTATATGCTGTTTTGTTTGTTACTTTCCTGATGTTATAGGCTATTCCAGCTAATATTATGCAGTGAATTAATATTACCCAGTGAATTATTCCTCACTCTTAGTTTAAACCTATTAAACGGCACATAAACCTTCTAAAACTGTTTAAAATGAATTACATTTCTGCAAAGGTGATATGACTCCCCTGTCAATTATTTTTTCCATATGAAAACATTAGACTTTTAACATTTATTTTGCCTATTGTTAACATTGTTGCTGCTGATGCTTATAAATGATATGTATAATTTAGATATAAATTATATAATGTAATAATATAAATGTTTTTATTGTAATTTGATTAGTTTACCATTTATGAAAACAAATAAACATATCCAAATATGTTAGAATAGTTTTTGTGCTTTATTTTTTACCTCATCAAAGCTTTTATTTTTAAACAAAGACACTTAGTAACAGTGCATTTTATTTTTTAGACTCAGACCCCTCTATTTATTTGTGTATAAATATAAAGGTTTTTTTTTTGTATGCAAGGAGGGAGTGATTGTTATAAATAAAATGGTTTGTTCAGTTCATTTGTGTTGTAATAATTGTGCCAAAAACAGAAGTATAACAGTAAATAAATATCGGTTCTGCATATCGGTTATCGGGCACATACACATGCAAATAATCTGTATCGGTATCGGTTATAAAAAATCAATATCGGTCGATCACTAGTGATAAACCAGCAGAACTTCCCTTCACGCTGCAGGTGTTGTAGTGTCTGAGCCTCACCTGGCATGAGCATCTGCCACGAGCCGGCAGAGCGAGGCCGTGACCCTGGAGTCGGTCTCGGTGCCGTCCCGTTGGCCGAGCAGATGCAGGTTTCTCATCAGCAAAACACATGGGTGATGGAGCTCTGCTCTCTCGAAGACTGACTTCATCTTAGCCTCGCACGCGGCTGCAGTGTCGGCGCAGAGAGTCACACAGTCCACCTGAGCGGGAGAACATCAGATCATCAGACCATTAAATATAAGATCATCAGACCATTAAATATCAGACCATCAAACCATTCAATATCAGACCATCAGACCATTCAATATCAGACCATCAGACCATTCAATATCAGATCATCAGACCATTCAATATCAGAACATCAGACCATTCAATATCAGATAATCAGACCATTCAATATCAGAAAATCAGACCATTAAATATCAGAACATCAGACCATTCAATATCAGATCATCAGACCATTCAATATCAGAACATCAGACCATTCAATATCAGATCATCAGACCATTCAATATCAGATCATCAGACCATTCAATATCAGAACATCAGAACATTCAATATCAGAACATCAGACCATTCAATATCAGAATATCAGACCATTCAATATTAGAACATCTGACCATTCAATATCAGATCATCAGACCATTAAATATCAGAACATCAGACCATTCAATATCAGATCATCAGACCATTAAATATCAGAACATCAGACCATTCAATATCAGAACATCAGACCATTCAATATCAGATCATCAGACCATTAAATATCAGAACATCAGACCATTCAATATCAGAACATCAGACCATTCAATATCAGAATATCAGACCATTCAATATTAGAACATCTGACCATTCAATATCAGATCATCAGACCATTAAATGTCAGAACATCAGACCATTCAATATCAGACCATCAAACCATTCAATATCAGAATATCAGGCCATTCAATATCAAATCATCAGACCATTCAATATCAGAACATCATACCATTCAATATCAGATCATCAGACCATTAAATATCAGATAATCAGACCATTCAATATCGGATCATCAGACAATTAAATATCAGATCATCAGACCATTCAATATTAGAACATCAGACCATTCAATATCAGATCATCAGACCATTCAATATCAGATCATCAGACCATTCAATATCAGAACATCAGACCATTCAAAATCAGATCATCAGACCATTCAATATCAGATCATCAGACCATTCAATATCAGAACATCAGACCATTCAAAATCAGATCATCAGACCATTCAATATCAGATCATCAGACCATTCAATATCAGAACATCAGACCATTCAATATCAGATCAATATCAGAACATCAGACCATTCAATATCAGATCATCAGACAATTAAATATCAGATCATCAGACCATTCAATATCAGATCATCAGACCATTCAATATCAGAACATCAGACCATTCAATATCAGATCAATATCAGAACATCAGACCATTCAATATCAGATCATCAGACAATTAAATATCAGATCATCAGACCATTCAATATCAGAACATCAGACCATTCAATATCAGAACATCAGACCATTCAATATCAGATCATCAGACCATTAAATATCAGATCATCAGACCATTGAATATCAGAACATCAGACCATTCAATATCAGAAAATTAGACCATTCAATATCAGAACATCAGACCATTCAATATCAGATCATCAGACCATCAGACCATTAAATATCAGAACATCAGACCATTCAATATCAGATCATCAGACCTTTCAATATCAGAACATCAGACCATTCAATATCAGATCATCAGACCTTTCAATATCAGAACATCAGACCATTCAATATGAGATCATCAGACCATTAAATATCAGAACATCAGACCATTCAATATCAGAACATCAGACCATTCAATATCAGATCATCAGACAATTAAATATCAGATCATCAGACCATTCAATATCAGAACATCAGACCATTCAATATCAGAACATCAGACCATTAAATATCAGATCATCAGACCATTGAATATCAGAACATCAGACCATTCAATATCAGAAAATTAGACCATTCAATATCAGAACATCAGACCATTCAATATCAGATCATCAGACCATCAGACCATTAAATATCAGAACATCAGACCATTCAATATCAGAACATCAGACCATTCAATATCAGATCATCAGACCTTTCAATATCAGAACATCAGACCATTCAATATGAGATCATCAGACCATTAAATATCAGAACATCAGACCATTCAATATCAGAACATCAGACCATTCAATATCAGAACATCAGACCATTCAATATCAGAACATCAGACCATTCAATATCAGAACATCAGACCATTCAATATCAGAACATCAGACCATTAAATATCAGAACATCAGACCATTCAATATCAGATCATCAGACCATCAGACCATTAAATATCAGAACATCAGACCATTCAATATCAGAACATCAGACCATTAAATATCAGAACATCAGACCATTCAATATCAGATCATCAGACCATCAGACCATTAAATATCAGAACATCAGACCATTCAATATCAGAACATCAGAACATTCAATATCAGATCATCAGACCATTCAATATCAGATCATCAGACCATTAAATATCAGAACATCAGAACATTCAATATCAGAACATCAGACCATTCAATATCAGAACATCAGACCATTCAATATCAGAACATCAGACCATTCAATATCAGACCATCAGACCATTCAATATCAGATCATCAGACCATTCAATATCAGAACATCAGAACATTCAATATCAGATCATCAGACCATTCAATATCAGATCATCAGACCATTCAATATCAGAACATCAGACCATTCAATATCAGAACATCAGAACATTCAATATCAGATCATCAGACCATTCAATATCAGAACATCAGAACATTCAATATCAGATCATCAGACCATTCAATATCAGAACATCAGACCATTCAATATCAGAACATCAGACCATTCAATATCAGAACATCAGAACATTCAATATCAGATCATCAGACCATTAAATATCAGAACATCAGAACATTCAATATCAGAACATCAGACCATTCAATATCAGAACATCAGACCATTCAATATCAGAACATCAGACCATTCAATATCAGAACATCAGACCATTCAATATCAGACCATTAAATATCAGAACATCAGAAATAACACCTATGAAAATAGGTCAATTATATGAATAAAATGTACAATTTCACCCAATATTTGTGTTTTTATGCTTCTTAGAGCATCACGTTTGTTAGCGACATGCTAACATTAAACTCTATCTGAATCAATTGTGTTTACTGTGCGCTTCACGAGAGACTGAACTTATGAAGATCTTGATGCTCATCATAACTGCAGAAAAACTCAAGACTCAAGAACTATAATGAAGGAAAATCCCAGATCACCTTAATCAGATGCAGATGTAGCCTCCTGCTAGCTGCTTTCACCACGGTAACTTTCCCACTGCCACTCGGACCCATCAGGAGAACTGAACAGCCTCGGGTTAATGTAAGAGAGCTGCGATATAATAATGTTTAAAAATATAAATGTTTTATTTAGCATATTGTCACTTCAGCTACAAGTTAAACATCTTCCAATTAAGTAGTTCTCCAACAGAGGGCAGCAGGACTTACACATGCTTCAATTAATAGATTAGCATGAATAAATACATTTAAATCCAGCCTTAAAAACACATAAAATCGAGATGTAAACTGAAATCATGTTGCTATTTTTCCCTCCTTACTGTTTTTATTGAAGAATATACAGTAGAGAATCACAAAATTGTGGTTAATTTATTTAATATATTGATACAAGGTTCTGTTAATATAAACACGAGAAGCTTTTGTCATAATTACATCAGAAATAGTTATAAACTAATTTATAAAGTCAAAATTGCAAGATATAAAGTTGCAATTGTAAAAAATGAAGTTGTGATTGTGAAAATTAAGTCAGATTTTTTTTTCTCAGAATTGCCCCCTTTTTTCAAAGATTTAAGCTTGCAATTTTGAGGTATAAAGTCAGAATTAGGTTAAATAAACTTGCAATTTTGAGTTACAAAGTCAGAATTAGGTGAAATAAACGTGCAATTTTGAGTTATAGAGTCAGAATTAGGTGAAACTTGTAATTTTGAGTTATAAAGTCAGAATTACATTAAATAAACTTGCAATTTTGAGTTATAAAGTAAAATTACATTAAATAAACCTGCAATTTTGAGTTATAAAGTCAGAATTACATTAAATAAACTAACAATTTTGAGTTATAAAGTCAGAATTAGATGAAATATACTTGCAATTTTGAGTTATAAAGTCAGAATTACATTAAATAAACTAGCAATTTTGAGTTATAAAGTCAGAATTATATGAAATAAACTTGCAATTTTGAGTTATAAAGTCAGAATTACATTAAATAAACTAACAATTTTGAGTTTTAAAGTCAGAATTATGTGAAATAAACTTGCAATTTTGAGTTATAAAGTCAGAATTACATTAAATAAACGCAATTTTGAGTTTTAAAGTCAGAATTAGGTCAAACTAGCAATTTTGAGTAATAAAGTCAGAATTACGTGAAATAAACTTGCAATTTTGAGTTATAAAGTAAGAATTACATTAAATAAACGCAATTTTGAGTTTTAAAGTCAGAATTAGGTCAAACTAGCAATTTTGAGTAATAAAGTCAGAATTACGTGAAATAAACTTGCAATTTTGAGTTATAAAGTAAGAATTACGTGAAATAAACAATTGCAAGGGGGAAAAGTCAGAATTGCAAGTTTATGTCGCAGAATTGCAGATCCTTTTCTGCAGCTGTACACTGTGAGAAGAGGTCAGAAGTGTACCTCTCGGTGAGGTGCGGCTGGATGGCACTCAGCAGTTTCTCCACAGCGCTGCACAGGCCAGCCGGACTGAGACTCCTGCAGAGAGACCAGCCCTTCGGCAGCACAGAGCAGGGACACGGGCTGTGGGCGGAGCCTCCCTGTGACAGCCAATCACAGCTTCAGCAATCTGCACATGACTCTGTGCGATATCACAGAGAAGACTCTGACTCTCGACTGTCTTCATTTCTCACCATGTATAGTGAAGTGTGACTGGAATCAGCCAGATATGCAGAACCCTCGTCCTCCTCCGCAGAAAAACCACACACCTGCTTTACTCTGAAATACAGCAATGGCCACCTGCCAATCACAAAACCTGTGTGAGTCTGACTATCAAAGGTTTTAAATGCATATCATCATTTGTTTTAATTCATGTTCCTTATATTCTTGAATCAGAATATCTTCCTCTTGCAGCATCTCTTCTCTGCTCTGATAACGAGGGTGGGGCTATAACCTGTCAATCACATGAGATCAGCCAATAGCAAACCACAACCATCCAATCAACTAAACCAAGCCCCGCCCACATTTGTTCTTGTTCCTGAAGCGTTTCACTCAGATATACGTCACAACAGGGCAGAAACGAGACAGTAGAGGATCTGCTGGAGATAGACCTGCAGCTGAGGAGTCCTTCAGAGCTGTTCTCTATCAGATCAGGATGTCCTTCCGACGGGATTCCCAGTATATTCCCCTTCTGAACAAGCCTGGAAACACACACAGGATTCAGGGAAAAACACACACAGACAGAGAGAGAGAGACTGTTGAACGTGTGAAACGCTCAGTGAGCACCTGGGTGAGCTGAAGTGCGTGTGCAGGAGTGTGTCGAAGGGCCCGTGCGAGGCGTAGTCAGGAGACACGACGGCTTCGATGTGCAGCTCTCGAGCGAACGCCGGCGCCGCAGACCGACACGCGCTCGCAGACGTCTGAGCCTCGCTGTGCTGAGACTCCTCACTCCACCTCTGCTGGATCCAGACACACACACACATGCTCATCATCGTACAGCACAGCGTCCTGGACATCACCATACACAGACTGAAGATATCCGAGACCAGCAGAGCCTTTCTGCTCATTCTGATCCAAACAAGTGTTCATTTACAGCTCGTTCAACACTAAATAAAGTGTATAATCATTCCAGTTATGAATGATGACCTCTTGAACTCTGTAGCATTTAAAAAAAATGCTTGTGTAGCTAATTTAGTCAATTAATTCAGTATTTATAAAGACTTTTTCTACGTAAATGTGACATTAATTTCATTTAATTATTTATTTATAAAGCACATTTAAAAATAACCCACGGTTAACCCATTCAGTACTGTAAACTCACGTCAGGTGATTTATACTATATAATAAATCTCAGCTGCATGATTGTTTATATCATCGCAAAATGTAAACTACCTTATCGCACAGCTCTACATATGTTATATATATATATATATATATATATATATATATATAAATTTGTTATATATATATATATATATATATATATATATATATAAATTCTTTATTCGCATGCATCCGGTAAACACAAGTAAAGTGATAGGGCTATATATTATATAGCAAATCTCAACTGTTTGATTGTTTATATCGTCACAAAACTTAAACTATATTATCGTCACACTCTAATCTGCTAAATGCCACTTTAAGGCATGATATTAAAATATTATATATTAACATCATGAATTACGGTATAGCTGCTTTGAAACAATGTGTTGTGAAAATCTCAGCTAACAGGGAATTTCCTCCAGAGTTTAGCTAACGTTGTGTCAAGGTTCTCTCAAAGTTTCGAACAAACGTCCTTCCAGTAACGTTAATAAAACGTTCCTTCAGTAATCTAGACTTTAATGTTCTCAAAATTGTCTAACATTTTTGTAATGTTCCTATTAGTTTCAGAGCGTTCAGAGAACATTCAAAAGTAGTGTCCCACGAAAGAATCAACAGAACGTTTCCTTTACGTTCATATAACCAAGAAACTGGATGTTTTCAATGTTCAGAAATGTTTTCATAACTTAATGGGAATGTTAGCAAAACATTCTAATCTCAAACCAACCAATGAAATTATATCAATTCATCTAATGTTCACTTAAAGGAGTAGTTCACTTTTTCCTGATAATTTAATCACCCAATATCAAGATATGACGAGCATTTGTGGTTAAAAAGTATATAAATGTTTATTTTTTTAGAAAATGTCCACTGGTTAGTCTAGATCAGACTCGAGACTGTGAAGCTGCACTGAAACTCACATTTGGACCTTCAACCCGTTGGACTCCATTGAAGTCACTATATGGAGAAAATCCTGGAATGTTTTCCTCAAAAACCTTCATTTCTTTTCGATTGAAGAAAGAAAGACATGAACATCTTAGATGACGTTGGAGAGAGTAAATTATCTGGACATTTTAATTCTGAAGTGAACTACTCCTTTAATAGTAATATTGTGATAAAAACATTTTTCTTCTTATAATTCCCAATTTTAAAATGAGAATTTAATATTTTAAAACTCAAATTACTTGAGCATCCCTATCAGAGTTATTCCAGACGTCTTCACCTTAATTTTGATAGCCTTGTTCCCGACAGGCAGTGCCATCCCCCCCGACAGGTTAAACCACTGAACCGCTGAGATCAAGCCCACACTGTCATTCCCATCCATGTGCTGGTGTGGAAGCGTGTCGAAGGCTGTGACTGAGGCCAGATGAACCCGTCCCGGCCTCTTCCAGCCGCTCTCGCCCGGTCCCAGGACAGGACTCGCAGACACAGGAGTCTTCCTGGCCTTGTCCGCTGGGACGGACACTATGACCCACTCCCTGTTAAACACACCCAGCTTCAGCAACAAGCTCTTGCTCACAAATACACAGCTGTCAACGTCCAAGCCTTCACCCGGCTCTAGTCTGGACAGGATTCCTCCTGGTTTCTGGAGATCGGAGACATCAACCACCCGGATGTCAAGTCTGCATTCAAGAGCCTGTAAGAAAGCACTGAAGTCTAAGACTTTGCTGTTGAGCAGAGAGCCGGCAGAGCTCAAGCTGTTGGCGTAGTGGGCGAAATCAGACACGCAGAGAGAGGAACATGCCAGTCTGGTGCTCATGATGGAGGAGGTGTTGGTCAGGTCCAGATCTCTGCAGTCCGACACCAGCACACTCGTGTCCACTGTGATCCTGCCCTGCCTCACAGGTGTGCACTCGAGCACCAGCACCTCGGACATCTGCGCATGCGCAGCGCCCAGTGAGTGATGGAAGGGGAGCAGAAGCGAGTCCCCCTGCCTCGCTAAAAGAGTCTGCCCGGGGCAGGACAACAGGACCAGCAAACCACTGCAGAACTGCTCTGAACAAGCCCATTTAAAGCTCTGCTTCGTCCGAGCGCCGAGCACAATCCTCTTTAAAGGCAGTAGGGACTGTGGACGAACCGTTCCCAGCGAATGCTCCTTCAGTCCGTAGTGTTTGAGAAAAGATCTGCTCGCGTGCACAGCGAGACACGTGTGATTGTTTACATCGGTCTCTTCCTCTGGAGTGATGTGCGCGCACATCAAAAAGCCCCGATTAGAGGGTGACTCTTGGTCCGTCGGCGAAAATAACAGCGCGTATGTGGGTTCAGTGTAGTCTGGAAACTTCTGGCTGAAGTGTGATTTGTTGATAAGCACGTGTAGAGGATGGATATGTGATGGAAAGTCATCAAGACACAGCAGCTTCATGGGGGCCGCCATGTTGAAGACGTGCGCATGCGCAGTGAAACGAGATAAACGGGCAGCTCCTGGATAAGCGGAAGATTTTTGTTATTGCTTTAAATTATTTATTATTTTGTGTAAATGCTACTTTCAGGAATGTAAATGGTAGAAGATATTTTTTCCCCTTCAAATCAGAATTATAGTCTTGTCTATAGGCTATTGAAACATCAGCGTGTAATAGGAAAACCAAAGAAGTTTGGTTTAATGTATAACCTATTTATTTCATTTAAATAGTATTTACTTTTTAGCGTACAATCTATCTAACAAGACAGAATAATCGTTTTCTGAGCCATCAAGCGCCGCCTGGAGGAATAATATTGTATTTCTCATAAGAAATAGGAAATTATTGGACACCCAACAATAAAAAAAAAATCACTTAACTTAAATGATATATTAATTGATTATATAAAACGATATGATGTTATGATATGAAATTAATTATTCAATACAAATGTGTGTTAACAATATATTTATATTCCTATAAGTGTCAATATTCTGTCTGCAAAAAAACAAAAACATTTGCAACATAATTTTCTTTCATGTGATATTTGGCAGTTTGACCCAGTGAAAAACTGTTAAAGATTTGGCTTATAGTCGTTTTATCCATTTGAGTTGTGAAATATAACATGTGAAGATTATTATGTGTTGCATTAAAAATTGCATAATTATAAAAGATTTTCTGATATGATAACTTCTGTAACTTACATAGTCAGATAATGGAAATGCATGCTCTAAGTCTAAGTTAAAAATAAAGGTTGATATTTTAATCCACATTCATTGCACTATTAACAAAGTAATTTGGTGGATCATTGTTAGAAACAGAACTAATAGGTGAACTATTACCTAACATAAAATTAATACAGCATGAAAAGTGAAAAGGCTTTTTAAAATGTGGATTCTGGCCGGTCTCACCTCAGTGTCTCGACCTGTCACCCATCCTGACATGTGTTATTTTTGAACATTTAATTTACTCCTGACCACACTTTTTATTTTTGGGAGTTTGAAGCATTTGTTCATATTGTGTAATGTGCAATTCGCTGTGCTGTAGTTACCATGAGTCTCCACTGGGTGGGAAATGTGCACCGTAAACCAGAGCTCTCCGACACTGCTCCTATAGCCCTGTGTGTGTCAGCAGTCCTGAAGAGCTGGATCAGGTGTGTTAGATTAGGACAGAGGTTGAAGACCTCTGCTTTAAATGACAATGTTACACTTGTTTGTCTTGTTTTGATACAAGTAAACAAGCTCTGTCTTAAACAGGAAGTCAACAAAGCAATTCTACATGTGTTCAGAGACATTTCACATAATGGGACCAGTAACTTTACCGAGATCCTTCGTGTCCAAACTAGAGTTGGTGGTGCCACTAGCGGGAGCGTCCTTCATGACTGAAACCCACTCAGGGACTGTGCTGTGCAAACTGGAAAAAAGCATCTAATCACTGATAGAGCCACATAAGTTATACAGTTAGTTACACATGTATGGAGGCATCATTCACTTTCTGACTTTGTAAATGGCTACAGAGAAAAATTTGGGCATCATACACTAAACAGTGAGGATCACATTCTTACAGACTTTTAAATCATTCTGAACACATCAAACTCACGCAAAAACCCGCACCTCGTTTATAGAGATGCATAACAATTGAAAACAATACATGTTCTAAAATAAGCTCAAAATATCAAAAGTGTTTCATCTTCTCCGTATCAATAGAATCATAGTCTGAAAGTAAAATATCAGAGTGTGTGCCATCATGCACTGTACGAATCGTGGCCAACATCTGAAGGTGGGGCAATAATGTCAGTAACTTTAAAAAGTAAGGTTCCAATTGATCAGGACCTGCCGATTTTTAAACATCTAAAGATGTAGGGGCTTTGCTCACCTCAGATTGCAATTGGTGAAAAGTTGAATGATTGACTAGACTCAAAACTCTCTGAATGAACAATCGAAGGGTTCACATGAGCACCATTAACTGAATCAAACAAAAAAACAGAAGCTGTGTGCGAATGTTCAATACTTTATACAACCCGATTATGCTTGATTGCCTCAAATGGCACTCCTGAATGATGGACCCCCTGTATAAGAGGGATTGGGCACAACACCAACATGTACAGGCACCGGGGTTGCCAGGTTTGCAACAAAACCAGCCCATTTCCTACTCAAAACCCACCCAATCATCACCAAATATAGCAAAATCACGGCCAAATATATCCCAATCACGGCCAAATATAGCCCAATCATGGCCAAATATAGCCCAATCACGGCCAAATATAGCCCGATCATGCCCAAATATAGCCCAATCACTGCCAAATATAGCCCGATCACGGCCAAATATAGCCCAATCACGGCCAAATATAGCCCAATCACGGCCAAATATAGCCCAATCACGGCCAAATATAGCCCGATCATGGCCAAATATAGCCCAATCACTGCCCAATATAGCCCGATCACGGCCAAATATAGCCCAATCACGGCCAAATATAGCCCAATCACGGCCAAATATAGCCCGATCATGGCCAAATATAGCCCAATCACTGCCAAATATAGCCCAATCACGGCCAAATATAGCAAAATCACGGCCAAATATATCCCAATCACGGCCAAATATAGCCCAATCACGGCCAAATATAGCCCGATCACGGCCAAATATAGCCCGATCATGGCCAAATATAGCCCAATCACGGCCAAATATATCCCAATCACGGCCAAATATAGCCCAATCACGGCCAAATATAGCCCGATCACGGCCAAATATAGCCCGATCATGGCCAAATATAGCCCAATCACGGCCAAATATAGCCCGATCATAGCCAAATATAGCCCAATCACTGCCAAATATAGCCCAATCACGGCCAAATATAGCCCAATCACGGCCAAATATAGCAAAATCACGGCCAAATATATCCCAATCACGGCCAAATATAGCCCAATCATGGCCAAATATAGCCCGATCACGGCCAAATATAGCCCGATCAAGGCCAAATATAGCCCAATCACGGCCAAATATAGCCCGATCACGGCCAAATACAGCCCGATCACGGCCAAATATAGCCCAATCACTGCCAAATATAGCCCGATCACGGCCAAATATAGCCCAATCACGGCCAAATATAGCCCAATCACGGCCAAATATAGCCCAATCACGGCCAAATATAGCCCAATCATGGCCAAATATAGCCCGATCACGGCCAAATATAGCCCGATCAAGGCCAAATATAGCCCGATCACGGCCAAATATAGCCCAATCACGGCCAAATATAGCCCAATCACGGCCAAATATAGCCCGATCACTGCCAAATATAGCCCAATCACGGCCAAATATAGCCCAATCACGGCCAAATATAGCCCAATCACGGCCAAATATAGCCCGATCACGGCCAAATATAGCCCAATCACTGCCAAATATAGCCCGATCACGGCCAAATATAGCCCAATCACGGCCAAATATAGCCCAATCACGGCCAAATATAGCCCGATCATGGCCAAATATAGCCCAATCACGGCCAAATATAGCCCGATCATGGCCAAATATAGCCCAATCACTGCCAAATATAGCCCGATCATGGCCAAATATAGCCCGGTCACGGCCAAATATAGCCCGATCACGGCCAAATATAGCCCAATCACGGCCAAATATAGCCCAATCACGGCCAAATATAGCCCAATCATGGCCAAATATAGCCCAATCACGGCCAAATATAGCCCAATCAAGGCCAAATATAGCCCAATCATGGCCAAATATAGCCCAATCACGGCTTTTGTTGATGCATCTTTCACGAAATCGACAGTTAAGTTCCCGGATGTGCCGGCAGTACGTATACAACATTAGGAGGATCAGAAGCAGAAGATCCTTCCTTTGTCCATTCGTTCTGCGAGATCGCCCATCCAGACCACTGAAGTTTCCGATGTCGGACAACTTTACACTATTGTCAACTTTCCTGGGTTCTCTCCAGCAATGCACATCTATCTTTTGAACAAGACCTCAAGGCTACAAGGCTCAAGCAAGACGACGCCATCCATTGGGAATAAAGTTTGGTGATCCAGTGCATAGTGATGCCTTTCCCATGCAGAAGACGTCCTCAAATCCTGGAGGCAGAGCATTGAGAGGATGTATAGAGGTCAAAGACTCATCCGTGGCTTCCCAGTGACATCACCCTTTGTGGACCCTTCCTCCACCTTCCCAGAGTGCATCAGTAGCGCTGCCACAGCTGCTTCCTCCCAAACCATGTAGAGGAGACGAGGAGAGGAACAGGGTATGTGGGAGGAAGAGCAGAGGAAATCCTGCCAGCTGGAAATAGTGACGGGAGCATGGAAGACGGGCAGTTTCCTCACTCTTTTCCAGACATCAGTCGCAGGCATTTCCTCATCAATGGATCCTATAAAATCAGACAAGATAGTCAACATCCCTCAGGAAACCTTTAACTGCTTTATGGCCGAACTCTCAGATAAAATCCCATTTAGTGCTCGGCCATTGCTAGGTTGGTTATAGTTAACAATAACAATGTTTAAATACTTCCATGTTTCCCAGAGTATGGATGATCCGTTTAGAGTTTGACTTCCTGAAAAGTGTGGAAACTGTGGCTCTGTGTTTGGCTAGTTAACCCCTCCATAATGGCCATGCCTACACAAAGCTCAAACAAATCCTGATCCCTGACCTAAACACTAACCATAACCATACGATATACGGTCAGAAAACTTAGTTTCGTTCTTCACTTAGGGGTAAAAAGAAGTTTGAAATGTGTGACTAGTTTTTTACTATTAGTGTACATCCCGACGCCGTCCACGATGAGATCTGTGTTTAGATGAATATGAGATAATGTGCTGCACACTTTCCTCTCAGTAACAACATAAACACACAACAAAACTGACAGCGGTGAGAAAACAGCAGTTCAGAAAGCATCTGATCATAGAGATGTGGGTGTTTGAACCAGCTCTGCAGTCACGTCACGTTTATTTATACAATAGATTGCTTTAAAAGCAGCAGCTTTACAGTATTACACATGAAAAAACAGTGTCAGTGTCTTTTTCAATAAGAATTACACTTCAATTTCTTCTATAAAGCGGCTCTCCAGTGTGTTCATGTTTTTACACGGTCTGAACTCGAAGGGCTGAACAGAAGAAGGCGGAGCCTTAGTGCCACACCCACCTATTACATCATCACCACTGACCAGAAGAAGGCGGAGCCTTAGTGCCATACCCACCTATTACATCATCGCCACTGACCAGAAGAAGGCGGAGCCTCAGAGCCACACCCACCTATTACATCATCACCATTGACCAGAAGAAGGCGGAGCCTCAGACCACACCCACCTAATACAACAGGCTTGTTCGACTTGAACCGGCGCTGCACAGACCGATCGGTTGATGACATCAAAGTACCGCGAGAGCGATTAGAGAGCAGACGGCTCCTTATGCTTTTGAATAGCTCTCGCGGTACTTTGATGTCATCAACCGATCGGTCTGTGCAGCGCCGGTTCAAGTCGAACAAGCCTATCATCACCACTGACCAGAAGAAGGCGGAGCCTTAGTGCCACACCCACCTATTACATCATCACCATTGACCAGAAGAAGGCGGAGCCTCAGACCACACCCACCTAATACATCATCACCACTGACCAGAAGAAGGCGGAGCCTTAGTGCCACACCCACCTATTACATCATCACCATTGACCAGAAGAAGGCGGAGCCTCAGACCACACCCACCTAATACATCATCACCACTGACCAGAAGAAGGCGGAGCCTTAGTGCCACACCCACCTATTACATCATCACCATTGACCAGAAGAAGGCGGAGCCTCAGAGCCACACCCACCTATTACATCATCGCCACTGATGAATGGGAGTTTGAACTCCCGAAACGAACTCCAAACGAACTTTGTTTTGGCCTGATTTTACTCAAAATGACATCACACCAGTTCATTCTTTTATTAAGCTTTAATTTAATACGATTTTAATTTAATTTAATTTTGAACTATTATTTAGTTACTATTTCGTTAAATCACAGATATATATATATATATATATATATATATATATACATATATATATATATATATATATATATATATATATATATATATATACATATATATATATATATATACGTATATATGTATATATATATATATACATATATATATATATATATATATATATATATATGTATATATGTATATATATATATATATATATATATATATATATATATATATATATATATATATATATATATATATATATATAAATTAAATATAAATTAATAACCTAATTGTCATGTCTGAAGGAATTGTAGGGACTCCGGTGAGGAATCGTGCTTAACAATAACACCTTTAGCTCTTACTACAGGCTATACACAATCTGACAGGGCCATTGCCTCATTACACTCATATTATATCCATATTTTAATTGTATTTTCTCTCATTTATTCATCATTTGTCAGTTCTATTTTTATTATATTTTTAAGACATCTTTTTTTTGACCACAGAAACTGTCATGTGACATCCATCATGAAGCGTGGTCAAATAAACAATACGAATAGAAATGCAATTAAAATATGTTGTTATTGTGTAATTTTGGTGTATTTTCACACATTTTATTATATATTACTTATTTTAGATGTGCATTGATAAAGCATGATTCAACATCTGAATCCCTGTTGACTGGTTGCGTGAGTGAGTGGAACTGAACAGTTGCTCTGCTCGCTTGTTTCACTCGGACTGTATTGAGGTGCGCACAGCTGATCATGTGACCGTAATACAGGAGAAGCTTCACTAAACATCATTTCATTCACAAATATTAGCTTTATTTTGTGTGATGATATATTAAAAGCGTCCGAAAATGCTGTTAGTTTTATCTGAGGAACACAAGGAGCATTTAGGTTTCTTATCAGAAGTGGATTTTGCGGGTAAGTGATTCAAAAACTGCAGGAAACCAAATAATATTTACTGTTTGTTTAGTATCTGTTTATCTGTAATAAATATGTATGAGTAGCCTAACAGTGGGGTTAAAAAGTTTGAGAACACAACTAGCTTCTATTTTTGTTTTAGTATTTCCACATAATTATAGTCAGTGTTATGTGATATTTTGCGTTTATACAGAAGGAATCATAAATATTTCATTTTAACATAACATTTATTAGTTTCACATCTTTCAAAATGATAAAACGTTCTCTCAATTTCTAAAAAAAAAAAAATGGACGTTTGCACTATAAACTATGGAAGCTTGTTTCCGGAACGAAATAAAATAAAAATGTAATTGTGAATATGATTTATTAAAATGATTATAATTGCTTATATCTCACAATTCAGACTTTTATCCTCAGAATTGGGAGTTAAATCTGGCAAATCAGATATTTTTTGTCTAATAGTTTTGAGGACAAAGTCTGAATTGTCATATATATATATATATATATACAGGTCCTTCTCAAAAAATTAGCATATTGTGATAAAGTTAATTATTTTCCATAATGTAATGATAAAAATTAAACTTTCATATATTTTAGATTCATTGCACACCAACTGAAATATTTCAGGTCTTTTATTGTTTTAATACTGATGACTTTGGCATACAGCTCATGAAAACCCAAAATTCCTGTCTCAAAAAATTAGCATATCATGAAAATGGTCTCTAAACAAGCTATTAACCTAATCATCTGAATCAACTAATTAACTCTAAACACCTGCAAAAGATTCCTGAGGCTTTTAAAAACTCCCAGCCTGTTTCATTACTCAAAACCGCAATCATGGGTAAGACTGCCGACCTGACTGCTGTCCAGAAGGCCTTCATTGACACCCTCAAGCAAGAGGGTAAGACACAGAAAGAAATTTCTGAACAAATAGGCTGTTCCCAGAGTGCTGTATCAAGGTACCTCAGTGGGAAGTCTGTGGGAAGGAAAAAGTGTGGCAAAAAACGCTGCACAACGAGAAGAAGTGACCGGACCCTGAGGAAGATTGTGGAGAAGGACCGATTCCAGACCTTGGGGGACCTGCGGAAGCAGTGGACTGAGTCTGGAGTAGAAACATCCAGAGCCACCGTGCACAGGCGTGTGCAGGAAATGGGCTACAGGTGCCGCATTCCCCAGGTCAAGCCACTTTTGAACCAGAAACAGCGGCAGAAGCGCCTGACCTGGACTACAGAGAAGCAGCACTGGACTGTTGCTCAGTTTTGCATGTCATTCGGAAATCAAGGTGCCAGAGTCTGGAGGAAGACTGGGGAGAAGGAAATGCCAAAATGCCTGTAGTCCAGTGTCAAGTACCTACAGTCAGTGATGGTCTGAGGTGCCATGTCAGCTGCTGGTGTTGGTCCACTGTGTTTTATCAAGGGAAGGGTCAATGCAGCTAGCTATCAGGAGATTTTGGAGCACTTCATGCTTCCATCTGCTGAAAAGCTTTATGGAGATGAAGATTTCATTTTTCAGCACGACCTGGCACCTGCTCACAGTGCCAAAACCACTGGTAAATGGTTTACTGACCATGGTATTACTGTGCTCAATTGGCCTGCCAACTCTCCTGACCTGAACCCCATAGAGAATCTGTGGGATATTGTGAAGAGAAAGTTGAGAGACGCAAGACCCAACACTCTGGATGAGCTTAAGGCCGCTATCGAAGCATCCTGGGCCTCCATAACACCTCAGCAGTGCCACAGGCTGATTGCCTCCATGCCACGCCGCATTGAAGCAGTCATTTCTGCCAAAGGATTCCCGACCAAGTATTGACTATTGTGTGCATAACTGAACATAATTATTTGAAGGTTGACTTTTTTTTTTTGTATTAAAAACACTTCTTTTATTGGTCGGATGAAATATGCTAATTTTTTTAGATAGGAATTTTGGGTTTTCATGAGCTGTATGCCAAAATCATCAGTATTAAAACAATAAAACACCTGAAATATTTCAGTTGGTGTGCAATGAATCTAAAATATATGAAAGTTTAATTTTTATCATTACATTATGGAAAATAATGAACTTTATCACAATATGCTAATTTTTTGAGAAGGACCTGTATATATTATAAAAAAAAATTTTTAGAATAGTGATAATAGAGAATAGTGAATGATTACATAGAGTCTGTCTATCTTAATGTTGTTCATAATGTTAACAAACTTCATAATCACATCATAATCAAAATAATAATAAAGCATCATAGGCTATATGATCTTCAGTGTGGTTTTCTGTGTGCCAGTTGTTGGAGAGTTCGGCCGAATTGCTGTGGAGTTTCTGAAAAAGGGCTCAAACCCTAAAATCTTCGAGGGAGCGGCACGTGAGTGAAGTTGTGTGGTGTTACTGTGCTGTTGTTGATGGTCTGATGTGTTGATGTGTGTGTGAGCTGATGTGTGTGTGAGCTGATGTGTGCATGAGCTGATGTGTGTATGAGCTGATGTGTGTATGAGCTGATGTGTGTATGAGCTGATGTGTGTATGAGCTGATGTGTGTATGAGCTGATGTGTGTATGAGCTGATGTGTGTATGTGTTGATGTGTGTATGTGTTGATGTGTGTATGTGTTGATGTGTGTATGAGCTGATGTGTGTATGAGCTGATGTGTGTATGAGCTGATGTGTGTATGTGTTGATGTGTGTATGTGTTGATGTGTGTATGTGTTGATGTGTGTATGAGCTGATGTGTGTATGAGCTGATGTGTGTATGAGCTGATGTGTGTATGAGCTGATGTGTGTATGAGCTGATGTGTGTATGAGCTGATGTGTGTGTGAGCTGATGTGTGTGTGAGCTGATGTGTGTGTGAGCTGATGTGTGTGTGAGCTGATGTGTGTATGAGCTGATGTGTGTATGAGCTGATGTGTGTATGAGCTGATGTGTGTATGAGCTGATGTGTGTATGAGCTGATGTGTTGATGTGTGTATGAGCTGATGTGTGTATGAGCTGATGTGTGTATGAGCTGATGTGTGTATGAGCTGATGTGTGTATGAGCTGATGTGTGTATGAGCTGATGTGTGTATGTGTTGATGTGTGTATGTGTTGATGTGTGTATGTGTTGATGTGTGTATGAGCTGATGTGTGTATGAGCTGATGTGTGTATGAGCTGATGTGTGTATGTGTTGATGTGTGTATGTGTTGATGTGTGTATGTGTTGATGTGTGTATGAGCTGATGTGTGTATGAGCTGATGTGTGTATGAGCTGATGTGTGTATGAGCTGATGTGTGTATGAGCTGATGTGTGTATGAGCTGATGTGTGTGTGAGCTGATGTGTGTGTGAGCTGATGTGTGTGTGAGCTGATGTGTGTGTGAGCTGATGTGTGTATGAGCTGATGTGTGTATGAGCTGATGTGTGTATGAGCTGATGTGTGTATGAGCTGATGTGTGTATGAGCTGATGTGTTGATGTGTGTATGAGCTGATGTGTGTATGAGCTGATGTGTGTATGAGCTGATGTGTGTATGAGCTGATGTGTGTATGAGCTGATGTGTGTATGAGCTGATGTGTGTATGTGTTGATGTGTGTATGTGTTGATGTGTGTATGAGCTGATGTGTGTATGAGCTGATGTGTGTATGTGTTGATGTGTGTATGTGTTGATGTGTGTATGAGCTGATGTGTGTATGAGCTGATGTGTGTATGAGCTGATGTGTGTGTGAGCTGATGTGTGTATGAGCTGATGTGTGTATGAGCTGATGTGTGTATGAGCTGATGTGTTGATGTGTGTATGAGCTGATGTGTGTATGAGCTGATGTGTGTATGAGCTGATGTGTGTATGAGCTGATGTGTGTATGAGCTGATGTGTGTATGTGTTGATGTGTGTATGTGTTGATGTGTGTATGAGCTGATGTGTGTATGAGCTGATGTGTGTATGAGCTGATGTGTGTATGAGCTGATGTGTGTATGAGCTGATGAGCTGATGTGTGTATGAGCTGATGAGCTGATGTGTGTATGAGCTGATGTGTGTATGAGCTGATGTGTGTATGAGCTGATGTGTGTATGAGCTGATGTGTGTATGAGCTGATGTGTGTATGAGCTGATGTGTGTATGTGTTGATGTGTGTATGAGCTGATGTGTGTATGAGCTGATGTGTGTATGAGCTGATGTGTGTGTGAGCTGATGTGTGTGTGAGCTGATGTGTGTATGAGCTGATGTGTGTATGAGCTGATGTGTGTATGAGCTGATGTTTGTATGTGTTGATGTGTGTATGAGCTGATGTGTGTATGAGCTGATGTGTGTATGAGCTGATGTGTGTATGAGCTGATGTGTGTATGTGTTGATGTGTGTATGAGCTGATGTGTGTATGAGCTGATGTGTGTATGAGCTGATGTGTGTATGAGCTGATGTGTGTGTGAGCTGATGTGTGTATGAGCTGATGTGTGTATGAGCTGATGTGTGTATGAGCTGATGTGTGTATGAGCTGATGTTTGTATGTGTTGATGTGTGTATGAGCTGATGTGTGTATGAGCTGATGTGTGTATGAGCTGATGTGTGTATGAGCTGATAAGCTGATGTGTGTATGAGCTGATGTGTGTGTGAGCTGATGTGTGTATGAGCTGATGTGTGTATGAGCTGATGTGTGTATGAGCTGATGTGTGTGTGAGCTGATGTGTGTATGAGCTGATGTGTGTGTGAGCTGATGTGTGTATGAGCTGATGTGTGTATGAGCTGATGTGTGTATGAGCTGATGTAAGTATGAGCTGATGTGTTGATGCTGTGGCAGGGAAGCTGAATGTGCCAGCCGAGAGCGTCCAGCACGGGGTGGAGGGACTGATGTACCTCCTCACAGAGAGCGCCAAACTCATGGTGTGTGTGCACTGATCCACCTCAGACACTGCGGGACACTGAGCCCTCGCTTAAGCACGTGTCCATGTGTAATCTGCAGGTTTCAGAGGAGGATTTCCAGGACTCAGTGCTGGTGTTGGGATTCTCAGAGGAGCTCAATCAGCTTCTTCTCCAGCTGTATTTGGAGAACAGGAAGGAGATCCGGCAGATCCTGGGCAAACTCGCCCCCAGCCTCCCACATTACCACAACCTGGAGTGGAGGCTCGACGTTCAGGTGCAGGACACAGCCAGGCTGAGGACAAACATCAGCTGGGAACTAGAACTAACAGAAATCAGTCTGGTTATTCGAAATAAAGACCAAATAGAGTGAAATATAAATGTTAGATGAAAAACTAAAATATAAATATTAGATGAAAAACTACTAGTACCAAAATTTCTAAAACTGAAAATAAAGAAAATCTAGCTAAAAAGAAACATTTAAACTAATTAAAATATACAAATGCACAAAGCAAAATGACTAAACCTTTAACTAAATTTAAAATGTATACTGAAGATATTAAAATAAAAGCAAATTATTGATAAATATAGGTTTTTTTTGTCCTCTAATGACAAAACACGAATACAAAAAAAATACAAATGTAACATTTTTGTTAATGTTAAAGCGCCCCTATTATGCTATTTTAAAGTTTCCTAATGTTGTTGTGGAGTCTCCTACAACAGGTTTATATGAATCAAAGCTCAGAAAACGGTTTAATTTTCTCATAATATACATTTGAACATCACTACGTTTTCAATGATTCTCAAACGACTCGTCAGATGAACCAATCTCTCTGAACCAATCTCTCTAAACCCCTCCTTTCTGCGAGATACTCTGCTCTGATTGGCCAGACAGCTCAGTCTGTTGTGATTGGTTGACAGCTCAGTCTGTTGTGATTGGTGGACAGCTCAGTCTGTTGTGATTGGTCGACAGCTCAGTCTGTTGTGATTGGGCAGACAGCTCAGTCTGTTGTGATTGGTCGACAGCTCAGTCTGTTGTGATTGGTCGACAGCTCAGTCTGTTGTGATTGGGCAGACAGCTCAGTCTGTTGTGATTGGGCAGACAGCTCAGTCTGTTGTGATTGGTCGACAGCTCAGTCTGTTGTGATTGGTCGACAGCTCAGTCTGTTGTGATTGGTTGACAGCTCAGTCTGTTGTGAATGGTTGACAGCTCAGTCTGTTGTGATTGATCGACAGTTCAGTCTGTTGCGATTGATCGACAACTCAGTCAGTTGTGATTGATCGACAGCTCAGTCTGTTGTGATTGGTCGACAGCTCAGTCTGTTGTGATTGGTTGACAGCTCAGTCTGTTGTGATTGGTCGACAGCTCAGTCTGTTGTGATTGATCGACAGTTCAGTCTGTTGCGATTGATCGACAACTCAGTCAGTTGTGATTGATCGACAGCTCAGTCTGTTTTGATTGGTCGACAGCTCAGTCTGTTTTGATTGGTCGACAGCTCAGTCTGTTGTGATTGGTCGACAGCTCAGTCTGTTGTGATTGGTCGACAGCTCAGTCTGTTGTGATTGGTCGACAGCTCAGTCTGTTGTGATTGGTCGACAGCTCAGTCTGTTGTGATTGGCCAGACAGCTCAGTCTGTTGTGATTGATCGACAGCTCAGTCTGTTTTGATTGGTCGACAGCTCAGTCTGTTTTGATTGGTCGACAGCTCAGTCTGTTGTGATTGGTCGACAGCTCAGTCTGTTGTGATTGGTCGACAGCTCAGTCTGTTGTGATTGGGCAGACAGCTCAGTCTGTTGTGATTGGGCAGACAGCTCAGTCTGTTGTGATTGGGCAGACAGCTCAGTCTGTTGTGATTGGGCAGACAGCTCAGTCTGTTGTGATTGGGCAGACAGCTCAGTCTGTTGTGATTGGGCAGACAGCTCAGTCTGTTGTGATTGGGCAGACAGCTCAGTCTGTTGTGATTGGGCAGACAGCTCAGTCTGTTGTGATTGGGCAGACAGCTCAGTCTGTTGTGATTGGGCAGACACCTCAGTCTGTTGTGATTGGGCAGACACCTCAGTCTGTTGTGATTGGGCAGACAGCTCAGTCTGTTGTGATTGGCCAGACAGCTCAGTCTGTTGTGATTGGTCGACAGCTCAGTCTGTTGTGATTGGTCGACAGCTCAGTCTGTTGTGATTGGTCGACAGCTCAGTCTGTTGTGATTGGGCAGACAGCTCAGTCTGTTGTGATTGGGCAGACAGCTCAGTCTGTTGTGATTGGCCAGACAGCTCAGTCTGTTGTGATTGGGCAGACAGCTCAGTCTGTTGTGATTGGTCGACAGCTCAGTCTGTTGTGATTGGGCAGACAGCTCAGTCTGTTGTGATTGGGCAGACAGCTCAGTCTGTTGTGATTGGGCAGACAGCTCAGTCTGTTGTGATTGGGCAGACAGCTCAGTCTGTTGTGATTGGTCGACAGCTCAGTCTGTTGTGATTGGCCAGACAGCTCAGTCTGTTGTCATTGGAAACAAAAACGGCCATTGCCAAAACAACGTCAGCTCTGCTTGTCGTGAGTCTTCCTACACCGTAAACTAAACACAGTAACGAACAATGACGTCGATTTTACCATATCAATCCGAGCGCGAGTCCGATGATGAAACGCTGGAAGAACTAGTTCTTCATCCCGAACCTCCATCACAAGAACGACTCAAGCAGGACTCAGTGTTTCTCAGTGATGCGCTACTCAGTTTGAGGAACATTATGGGATGTTGCAACTGTAATTCCTCACCATCAGCATTAACAAGTGCATGTCCATCAACAAACCGATTATTTTACTTGTACTTATTTATGTACAGAGTATTTTTCTAATATATTGCAGTGAACACGTGGAAACTGTATCAATAACAGTGCATGTATGCAATACATTAGCCAAGCTCTAGCGTGAATGACTGATGTAACATAAACGTTGGTAAAACAAATCTTACTTCATGCTTTATCTTTCAGTTTTAGGTAATAGTGGCCCACAGCTGATCAGCAGAAGTATTTCAGTAAGACAGTGATAACATGAGTTAGCCAGTTAGCAGGAGACCTACACAACATAAAACTCAAAACTAAGTATTTTGAACACCATCTTTCAAGAGCAAGCGGTTTGCGAATCCTGCATTGAACTCCGAGATTTGAGAAGCAGTCGTCAGTAAAATAAAGGGAACACAGCACAAATTTTATATTGCTGTGATATCCTGGTAAAGATTAACTTTAACCACTGATTCTTCACATGCGCAGTGAAAAAAACTGTCTTTAGCTTCACATTGTAGAGCACAGCGTCTTCTGGACATGATGATATCCAGTGTCCACAGGAATCAGCTGCCGTGTTCGAGTTTCCCTGGTGTCTGCGCGCGCTATATGCTAATGTTTCGTCTTGACGTTTGAAAAACGATTAATTTCAATGACTCAAAGTCAACTCTGCGGTGCACTTTCAGATGTAAAACTTTGCAGGATGTTTTCATTGATTTATAGCTATATTACACACTACATGAAAGGTCATTTTCAAAATCCATAATAGGGGCCCTTTAAATCTATAATTTTCTACTCAAATTTATCACTTTAAATTTCAAACTTTATAGGGAAAATTTTGATTTTTACATGCATTATTTCTTTACTTCAAAATTATTTTAAAAAATCATTGTTATTATAGATTGTTACACATTTTTTATTTATTTGAAAAACTGCAACAGTAGCTGAAAATGATAGTTGTTATGATTATACAGTAAACACCAAGACAGCAATACTCTCATATACAGTTTTGCTGGAAAATTATTCAAAAAAAATTGTAGTTTTGACCAAACTAAAAACCATCTAGGTCATTTTATCTAGCTGACAAGTTTACAGATATTACAAGCAGAATTACAACCAAACGACACAGTAAACCATGGTTGACTAAACAGGGCAGATTAGCATTAGAGTGTGAAGCTCTGCTCGTGATCCGCTGACGACACACACATTAAAGGACACAGACACAGCCGAGTCATTTCCATAATGACCAACACAATCTACCAAGAGCAGCGCAAATTACATCTGGTTTAAGACGTGTTTTTATTAGCATAAATAATGGCGCACATAGCAGTAAATTGACGTGCGCAAACCTTAGTAAATCACGTTGAGTGATTCATTTAAATACTCTCCTCCTATAAATGTTGCGTCTGAAAGGGAAACTCCTACAAATGCATAATTTGTAGGAATTATGCAAATTATTAACAAATTGCATAATTAATTAATAATTAACAAATTAATTATGTTAATTAAATTATTAAATTAAGACCAAATTGCATTCTTTTTAAATGCCAAAAGACCCTACATGTTAAAGTTTGCCAGGCATAAAAGTGTCACATGACCTCTAGCTGTATCCTAACGGTGTGTGTGTGTGTATCGTTGCAGTTGTCCAGCCGGGCTCTCCGCCATCAGCTGAAGCCCAGCGTGACCCTGAAGCTGGTCCTGGAGGACGGGCCGGGTCTCAGGGCCCGTGTGCTGCAGACAGACCCCTCCACCCTGCAGAAGCTCATCCAGGAGCTGGAGCGAGCGCTGGCCGAGCTCAAGAGCGGCCACTGCAGACGCGTGCTGCGCAACATCAAGTAGAGGACAACACACACCACACGTTCAGAGATGCAGACGCGTGCTGCGCAACATCAAGTAGAGGACAACACACACCACACGTTCAGAGATGCAGACGCGTGCTGCGCAACATCAAGTAGAGGACAACACACACCACACGTTCAGAGATGCAGACGCGTGCTGCGCAACATCAAGTAGAGGACAACACACACCCCACGTTCAGAGATGCAGACGCGTGCTGCGCAACATCAAGTAGAGGACAACACACACCACACGTTCAGAGATGCAGACGCGTGCTGCGCAACATCAAGTAGAGAACAACACACACCACACGCTCAGAGATGCAGACGCGTGCTGCGCAACATCAAGTAGAGGACAACACACACCACACGTTCAGAGATGCAGACGCGTGCTGCGCAACATCAAGTAGAGGACAACACACACCACACGTTCAGAGATGCAGACGCGTGCTGCACAACATCAAGTAGAGGACAACACACACCACACGCT
Organism: Siphateles boraxobius; assembly: GCF_051911475.1. Lineage (NCBI taxonomy): Eukaryota > Metazoa > Chordata > Actinopteri > Cypriniformes > Leuciscidae > Siphateles > Siphateles boraxobius. Next base: position 144,837 of record NW_027509199.1, on the reverse strand, counting down.
CAGAGATGCAGACGCGTGCTGCGCAACATCAAGTAGAGGACAACACACACCACACGTTCAGAGATGCAGACGCGTGCTGCGCAACATCAAGTAGAGGACAACACACACCACACGTTCAGAGATGCAGACGCGTGCTGCGCAACATCAAGTAGAGAACAACACACTCCACACGCTCAGAGACACCTCCTCAACACACACCCCACGCTCAGAGACACCTACTCAACACACACCCCACGCTCAGAGACACCTCCTCAACACACACCCCACGCTCAGAGACACCTCCTCAACACACACCGCACGCTCAGAGACACCTCCTCAACACACACCGCACGCTCAGAGACACCTCCTCAACACACACCGCACGCTCAGAGACACCTCCTCAACACACACCCCACGCTCAGAGACACCTCCTCAACACACACCGCACGCTCAGAGACACCTCCTCAACACACACCGCACGCTCAGAGACACCTCCTCAACACACACCCCACGCTCAGAGACACCTCCTCAACACACACCGCACGCTCAGAGACACCTCCTCAACACACACCCCACGCTCAGAGACACCTCCTCAACACACACCCCACGCTCAGAGACACCTCCTCAACACACGCCGCACGCTCAGAGACACCTCCTCAACACACACCCCACGCTCAGAGACACCTCCTCAACACACACCGCACGCTCAGAGACACCTCCTCAACACACACCCCACGCTCAGAGACACCTCCTCAACCGAACCCCACGCTCAGAGACACCTCCTCAACACACACCACACGCTCAGAGACACCTCCTCAACACACACCCCACGCTCAGAGACACCTCCTCAACACACACCGCACGCTCAGAGACACCTCCTCAACACACACCACACGCTCAGAGACACCTCCTCAACACACACCCCACGCTCAGAGACACCTCCTCAACACACACCCCACCCCACGCTCAGAGACACCTCCTCAACACACACTGCACGCTCAGAGACACCTCCTCAACACACACCGCACGCTCAGAGACACCTCCTCAACACACGCCGCACGCTCAGAGACACCTCCTCAACACACACCCCACGCTCAGAGACACCTCCTCAACACACACCCCACGCTCAGAGACACCTCCTCAACACACACCCCACGCTCAGAGACACCTCCTCAACACACACCACACGCTCAGAGACACCTCCTCAACACACACCCCACGCTCAGAGACACCTCCTCAACACACACCGCACGCTCAGAGACACCTCCTCAACACACACCACACGCTCAGAGACACCTCATCAACACACACCCCACCCCACGCTCAGAGACACCTCCTCAACACACACCCCACGCTCAGAGACACCTCCTCAACACACACCGCACGCTCAGAGACACCTCCTCAACACACGCCGCACGCTCAGAGACACCTCCTCAACACACACCTCACGCTCAGAGACACCTCCTCAACACACACCCCACGCTCAGAGACACCTCCTCAACACACACTGCACGCTCAGAGACACCTCCTCAACACACACCGCACGCTCAGAGACACCTCCTCAACACACACCTCACGCTCAGAGACACCTCCTCAACACACACCCCACGCTCAGAGACACCTCCTCAACACACGCCGCACGCTCAGAGACACCTCCTCAACACACGCCGCACGCTCAGAGACACCTCCTCAACACACACCCCACGCTCAGAGACACCTCCTCAACACACACCCCACGCTCAGAGACACCTCCTCAACACACGCCGCACGCTCAGAGAAACCTCCTCAACACACGCCGCACGCTCAGAGACACCTCCTCAACACACACCCCACGCTCAGAGACACCTCCTCAACACACACCCCACGCTCAGAGACACCTCCTCAACACACACCCCACGCTCAGAGACACCTCCTCAACACACGCCGCACGCTCAGAGACACCTCCTCAACACACACCTCACGCTCAGAGACACCTCCTCAACACACACCGCACGCTCAGAGACACCTCCTCAACACACACCTCACGCTCAGAGACACCTCCTCAACACACACCCCACGCTCAGAGACACCTCCTCAACACACACCGCACGCTCAGAGACACCTCCTCAACACACACCCCACGCTCAGAGACACCTCCTCAACACACACTGCACGCTCAGAGACACCTCCTCAACACACACCGCACGCTCAGAGACACCTCCTCAACACACACCCCAGGCTCAGAGACACCTCCTCAACACACACCCCAGGCTCAGAGACACCTCCTCAACACACACTGCACGCTCAGAGACACCTCCTCAACACACACCGCACGCTCAGAGACACCTCCTCAACACACGCCGCACGCTCAGAGACACCTCCTCAACACACGCCGCACGCTCAGAGACACCTCCTCAACACACACCCCACCCCACGCTCAGAGACACCTCCTCAACACACACCACACGCTCAGAGACACCTCCTCAACACACACCCCACCCCACGCTCAGAGACACCTCCTCAACACACACCCCACGCTCAGAGACACCTCCTCAACACACACCCCACGCTCAGAGACACCTCCTCAACACACACCGCACGCTCAGAGACACCTCCTCAACACACACCCCACGCTCAGAGACACCTCCTCAACACACACCCCACGCTCAGAGACACCTCCTCAACACACACCCCACGCTCAGAGACACCTCCTCAACACACACCCCACGCTCAGAGACACCTCCTCAACACACACCGCACGCTCAGAGACACCTCCTCAACACACGCCGCACGCTCAGAGACACCTCCTCAACACACACCGCACGCTCAGAGACACCTCCTCAACACACACCCCACGCTCAGAGACACCTCCTCAACACACACCGCACGCTCAGAGACACCTCCTCAACACACACCCCACGCTCAGAGACACCTCCTCAACACACACCCCACGCTCAGAGACACCTCCTCAACACACACCCCACGCTCAGAGACACCTCCTCAACACACACCGCACGCTCAGAGACACCTCCTCAACACACACCCCACCCCACGCTCAGAGACACCTCCTCAACACACACCGCACGCTCAGAGACACCTCCTCAACACACACCGCACGCTCAGAGACACCTCCTCAACACACACCCCACGCTCAGAGACACCTCCTCAACACACACCGCACGCTCAGAGACACCTCCTCAACACACACCCCACGCTCAGAGTGTGTCTGATGCTGGAAGGAAGGGCATTTACTCCTGATTAGAGTTGTGTGCAGAAATCTTCAATATAGTTTTAATTTTAGTGAAGGGTTAGTTCATCCGGAACTTAAAATCTGTCATCATTTACTCACCCTCGTGTCGTTCCGAACCCGTAAGACTCTGTTCATCTTCAGAACACAATTGAAGATATTTTAATGAAATCTGAGCTATTTATGTCTATTCACCCAAAACTTTGATGCTAAAACAACTTCACAAATGAGATCGTAAAAGAAATGCATATGGATTGAATCCATATAATCCAGATCTGAAGAGAACGCATTGAATTATTCACACATAAACATTGATCAGCGCGCATAAACAGAAACTCGACTGTAATTGCGTGACATGATGATGCGTGAATGAACCTCATTGGTTCTCATGCTTGAGCTTCTGTTTACCATAACTGATGTGCTCCATGTACATCTGCTGATCCATGTTTAAATGTGAATGAAAGACTAAATTTAATCTGTTCTTCAAATAAAGTGATCGAGTCTCTTCAGAACATGTGGACTAAACCGCTCAATTCATATGGACAGAATTCATAGTGACAGAATATTCAGTTTTGGGTGAACTATCCCTTTAAACCAGTGATGCTCTTGTTATTTCTTAGAGAAAAATCGATGCAGATTTGATAGATTAATTTGTGCCATAAGTATTAACAGATACCTTTGCTTTACAATAAGTATGTGCACATGGAGCTGAAGGGTGTATCGTGTGTATTTTTGGGCAAGGGGTTTACGTTCCCAGCACTAATGCACATTTAGGACCAATTTTACTGAATGTCATATTGATCAGTTATTGCACTCTTTCTTAAGTGTCCACAGTGTGGAGTAATGATCAGGCTGAATCTGCAGTGTTTTAGCATTTCCTGCACTTACTACATCTGCAGAGTTCTGTGTGAAGTGCAGCTGAGAGTGCCACACTTTATATGGAAATGCCAGATGTCCTCATTCTTGTGCTCGAGAGTCCGAATGGACCTGGTAATAAGAACAAGATGACCATTAAACTGCCTTTTTCCTCAATACGTTAACATTTGAACTGTATTCACGTGTTTTTATTTGTTTTTCATCAGTTCCTGTAATAAAAACATAAACACACACATCCTATTCATCCTATTAAGTCAGCATTAAACTGAAGTTGCGCTGGTCTTTTCCTCCTTATTGTGCCGTATATCTGAGTGAAGCGCTTCAGGAACAAGAACAAATGTGGGCGGGGCTTGGTTTAGTCCGTGTGGGAGTTGATTGGATGGTTGTGGTTTGCAATTGGCTGATCTCATATGATTGACAGGTCATAGCCCCGCCCTCGTCAACAGAGAAGAGAAGAGATGCTGCAAGAGGAAGATATTCTGATTCAAGAATATAAGGAACATGAATTTAAAACAATAATGATAAAAAATTTATAATAAACACTGCAATATTCCATAAAAAAATATAAGGCTTTTAAATTTTGATTTCAGGGTGACTTTAATGCAAAAAAATTGGTATCAGGTTTACTTTGAGTAAAAACTGCCTGAAGCAAACTCTTTCTTCCTTCAGTCAGTTATGATGAGCATGAGTCATACAGCTGTTGTTGGATTTCAGCAAACTGTTTCCTTGTGTCAGGATAATGATTAATTTGCTAATTGCTAACGTTTAATCTAAAGTCAGCTAAGTCATCCACTCCCTTGTGCTCTAGTTGGCTTTACCAAGAGGTTGTGGTGTAACTTTAACAGTATTACACAGACACGAGAGCAGCGCATGCAAGTGCACATCCCAGAATGCAGTGCGGCTGTAGGGTCTCAGTGCTCTGTGCCTGGTCTGAAATATTTTTATTAACAATAATAGTTAGTATTAGCTAGTCCAATATGTGTTATTATATAATTACAAAAACATTATAATAACAATAAGTAGCAGTTTTGTCCTTGGTGCGAGGACCCTCTTGGAATTGCTCTGTTTATTCTTTTTTAACATTTCTATGGTGTGGAAAAGTATCTGGTGGAAGGGGTCTAAAAATAAGAGTTGGACCAAGTGATTACGTTTCAAAATGTATTAAAAAATGATAAAGAAAGACAAAATTGGCATAAACGTGCATGAATAATTAATGCACAATAAGAGAATGCACATTATTATTAAATGTTGAATTTATGTGAAGTTTAACTTCTAAAACGAATAAAATATTTTAACAAATAGATTTCAGTTTTTATTAATTATTAAAATGTATTATTTTAATTACACATTTTATAGATTTTAAGCACAGCATAAATAAAGCAGTAAACCCAGTCTACAATGCAGCTGCGCTTTTTACAAATGCGACGAGTTTGCAGGAATGATATAAACACTATAAGCTTGTCATAATTCATCAACTAGAGATGAGGCGGTATGAACATTTCATATCACGATTATAGGTGATCAATCACAGTATTGTTCAAATGTGCTGGAAATGTTCAAAAAGTACAGATACACACACTGAATTCATTTCACCAAGCAAACTAATAAAATTAGCAGCACTTTGCACTTTCTATTTAAACATTAAAATAACAACATTAACAATGACGTCTGGCTTTTAAATAAAAAAAATATTGATTGAGTGACTTAGCACATAACATTTTATCATCATGTACAACATGTTTAAATAAAGGTTTTAATTTGTTTTTATAAAATGCATAATTTATTCAAATATCCAATATAATTATGTACTTTGTAAGTACATAAATTGTATTCATAGATTTATAGATACATGTATAAAATGGTTAATGTGTATTTAAAACGCATTGAGTTTATTAGTACTATTAGAGAAATCTTACTTGTTTCATTTATATATGACTGGCAAATATGCATTACATTTAGTTTATCAGTTTATGTTAAAACTGTGTAATCCAAATTAATGGAAAATTGTACATGCAAATGCATAAACGTTTAAAGAGGCTCTATGTAGAGTTGCGAGACCCTTGTTATGAGCGACACCGGTGGCTGTTAAGTGAACTGCAGCTGCACTTACAGCTCGTGCTCACACTTCAAATTCAGCCTCGGTCAAAACAGTGACTGAACATGCTTCACTGACATCGGCTGCGTCCCAAAAAGCATACTTCCCTACTATACGGTAGGCAAAAAACAGTATGTGACAAAAAAGTGTCCGAATTTAGAGTAAACAAAAAGTACCCGGATGATCTACTTCTGCAGGTGAGATTCATATGATGGACACTTTACTATCCCATGAGGCCACTGGAGAGGATTTATGAATGACAGTGAAGAGTGAACTGACACCAGAAGGTCACATAATATCATGACAATATGACTGATATACGTCCAGATTCCATTTATACTACACACACTCATACAATATAGAACATACTTTATTAGTGCACTTACAGTAAGTACTTATTCAAAATATGTTCTTTCTCTAGAGAGTGTACGATTTCTATGGAATCATGTTTCTGTCAAAAAATAAAAAAGGTAATTCAGAAGTGCGTGATATAAAGTTACAATTAAGAGTTATTATTTCAGAATTGGGTGATATACATAGTCACAATTGTGTTATAAAGTCAGAATTGTGTGATATAAAGTCAGAATAGCGTGACAAAGTCAGAATTGAATGTTATAAAGTCAGAATTGCGTGTGATAAAGTCAGAATTGCATGATATAAAGTCAGAATTGGAAGATAAAAAGTCAGAATTGCGAGTTATAAAGTCAGAATTGCGAGTTATAAAGTCAGAATTGCGAGTTAAAAAGTCAGAATTGTGTTATAAAGTCAGAATTGGAAGATATAAAGTCAGATTTGGAAGATATAAAGTCAGAATTGTGTTATAAAGTCAGAATTGGATGATATAAAGTCAGAATTGGAAGATATAAAGTCAGAATTGGAAGATATAAAGTCCGAATTGCGAGATTTAAAGTAAGAATAGCAAATAGTATATATTACATGATATAAAGTCAGAATTGCGAGTTATAAAGTAAGAATTGCAAGATATAAAGTCAGAATTACATGATATAAAGTCAGAATTGCATGATATAAAGTCAGAATTGCGAGTTATAAAGTAAGAATTGCAAGATATGAAGTCAAAATTGGAAGATATAAAGTCAGAATTGGAAGATATAAAGTCAGAATTGCGTGATATAAAGTCAGAATTGCAAGATATAAAGTCAGAATTGCGTGATATAAAGTCAGAATTGCAAGATATAAAGTCAGAATTGCATGATATAAAGTCAGAATTGGAAGATATAAAGTCAGAATTGCGAGTTATAAAGTAAGAATTGCAAGATATAAAGTCAGAATTGGAAGATATAAAGTCAAAATTGCGTGTTATAAAATCAAAATTGCGTGATATAAAGTCAGAATTGGATGATATAAAGTCAAAATTGCGTGTTATAAAATCAGAATTGCGTGATATAAAGTCAGAATTGGATGATATAAAGTCAGAATTGCATGATATAAAGTCAGAATTGCGTGTTATAAAATCAGAATTGCATGGTATAAAGTCAGAATTGGAAGATATAAAGTCAGAATTGCGAGATATAAAGTCAGAATTGCGTGATATAAAGTCAGAATTGCATGATATAAAGTCAGAATTGGAAGATATAAAGTCAGAATTGCATGATATAAAGTCAGAATTGGAAGATATAAAGTCAGAATTGCATGGTATAAAGTCAGAATTGGAAGATATAAAGTCAGAATTGCGAGATATAAAGTCAGAATTGCATGGTATAAAGTCAGAATTGGAAGATATAAAGTCAGAATTGCATGGTATAAAGTCAGAATTGGAAGATATAAAGTCAGAATTGCGAGATATAAAGTCAGAATTGCATGGTATAAAGTCAGAATTGGAAGATATAAAATCAGAATTGCATGGTATAAAGTCAGAATTGGAAGATATAAAGTCAGAATTGCGAGATATAAAGTCAGAATTGCGTGATATAAAGTCAGAATTGCATGATATAAAGTCAGAATTGGAAGATATAAAGTCAGAATTGCATGATATAAAGTCAGAATTGGAAGATATAAAGTCAGAATTGCATGATATAAAGTCAGAATTAGAAGATATAAAGTCAGAATTGCGTGAAATAAAGTCAGAATTGCATGATACAAAGTCAGAATTGCGTGATATAAAGTCAGAATTGCATGATATAAAGTCAGAATTGCGTGATATAAAGTCAGAATTGCATGATATAAAGTCAGAATTGCGTGATATAAAGTCAGAATTGCATGATATAAAGTCAGAATTGGAAGATATAAAGTCAGAATTGCGTGATATAAAGTCAGAATTGCAAGATATAAAGTCAGAATTGCATGATATAAAGTCAGAATTGGAAGATATAAAGTCAGAATTGCGAGTTATAAAGTAAGAATTGCAAGATATGAAGTCAAAATTGGAAGATATAAAGTCAGAATTGGAAGATATAAAGTCAGAATTGCGTGATATAAAGTCAGAATTGCAAGATATAAAGTCAGAATTGCGTGATATAAAGTCAGAATTGCAAGATATAAAGTCAGAATTGCTTGATATAAAGTCAGAATTGGAAGATATAAAGTCAGAATTGCGAGTTATAAAGTAAGAATTGCAAGATATAAAGTCAGAATTGGAAGATATAAAGTCAAAATTGCGTGTTATAAAATCAAAATTGCGTGATATAAAGTCAGAATTGGATGATATAAAGTCAAAATTGCGTGTTATAAAATCAGAATTGCGTGATATAAAGTCAGAATTGGATGATATAAAGTCAGAATTGCATGATATAAAGTCAGAATTGCGAGATATAAAGTCAGAATTGCATGATATAAAGTCAGAATTGCGAGATATAAAATCAGAATTGCATGATATAAAGTCAGAATTGCGAGTTATAAAGTCAGAATTGCATGGTATAAAGTCAGAATTGGAAGATATAAAGTCAGAATTCCGAGATATAAAATCAGAATTGCGAGATATACAGTCAGAATTGCGTGATATAAAGTCAGAATTGCATGATATAAAGTCAGAATTGGAAGATATAAAGTCAGAATTGCATGATATAAAGTCAGAATTGGAAGATATAAAGTCAGAATTGCATGATATAAAGTCAGAATTGGAAGATATAAAGTCAGAATTGCATGATTTAAAGTCAGAATTGCGTGATATAAAGTCAGAATTGCATGATACAAAGTCAGAATTGCGTGATATAAAGTCAGAATTGCATGATATAAAGTCAGAATTGCGTGATATAAAGTCAGAATTGCATGATATAAAGTCAGAATTGTGTGATATAAAGTCAGAATTGCATGATATAAAGTCAGAATTGGAAGATATAAAGTCAGAATTGCGTGATATAAAGTCAGAATTGCATGATATAAAGTCAGAATTGCATGATATAAAGTCAGAATTGCGAGTTATAAAGTAAGAATTGCAAGATATAAAGTCAGAATTGGAAGATATAAAGTCAGAATTGCGAAATATAAAATCAGAATTTCATGATATAAAGTCAGAATTGCGAGTTATAAAGTAAGAATTGCAAGATATAAAGTCAGAATTGGAAGATATAAAGTCAGAATTGCGAAATATAAAATCAGAATTGCGTGATATAAAGTCAGAATTGCGAGTTATAAAGTAAGAATTGCGAGTTATAAAGTAAGAATTGCAAGATATAAAGTCAGAATTGGAAGATATAAAGTCAGAATTGCGAAATATAAAATCAGAATTGCATGATATAAAGTCAGAATTGCGAGTTATAAAGTAAGAATTGCAAGATATAATGTCAGAATTGCAAGATATAAAGTCAGAATTGCGAAATATAAAATCAGAATTGCATGATATAAAGTCAGAATTGCGAGTTATAAAGTAAGAATTGCAAGATATAAAGTCAGAATTGCAAGATATAAAGTCAGAATTGCATGTTATAAAATCAGAATTGCGTGTTATAAAATCAGAATTGCGAGATATAAAGTAAGAATTGCGAGTTATAAAATCAGAATTGCGAGTTATAAAGTAAGAATTGCGAGTTATAAAATCAGAATTGCGTGTTATAAAGTCAGAATTGTGTGTTATAAAGTCAGAATTGCGAGTTATAAAGTCAGAATTGTGTTATAAAGTCAGAATTGGATGATATAAAGTCAGAATTGGAAGATATAAAGTCAGAATTGGAAGATATAAAGTCAGAATTGCGAGTTATAAAGTAAGAATTGCAAGATATAAAGTCAGAATTGCATGATATAAAGTCAGAATTGCGAGTTATAAAGTCAGAATTGTGTTATAAAGTCAGAATTGGATGATATAAAGTCAGAATTGGAAGATATAAAGTCAGAATTGGAAGATATAAAGTCAGAATTGCGAGTTATAAAGTAAGAATTGCAAGATATAAAGTCAGAATTGCATGATATAAAGTCAAAATTGGAAGATATAAAGTCAGAATTGCGAATTATAAAATCAGAATTGCATGATATAAAGTCAGAATTGCGAGTTATAAAGTAAGAATTGCAAGATATAAAGTCAGAATTGCAAAATATAAAGTCAGAATTGCATGTTATAAAATCAGAATTGCATGTTATAAAATCAGAATTGCGAGATATAAAGTCAGAATTGCGAGATATAAAGTAAGAATTGCGAGTTATAAAATCAGAATTGCGTGTTATAAAGTCAGAATTGTGTGTTATAAAGTCAGAATTGCGAGTTATAGAGTCAGAATTGTGTTATAAAGTCAGAATTGGATGATATAAAGTCAGAATTGGAAGATATAAAGTCAGAATTGGAAGATATAAAGTCAGAATTGCAAGATAAAGTCAGAATTGCATGATATAAAGCCAGAATTGGAAGATATAAAGTCAGAATTGGAAGATATAAAGTCAGAATTGCAAGATAAAGTCAGAATTGCATGATATAAAGTCAGAATTGCGAGATATAAAATCAAAATTGGATGATATAAAGTCAGAATTGCGAGTTATAAAGTAAGAATTGCAAGATATAATGTCAGAATTGCAAGATATAAAGTCAGAATTGCGAAATATAAAATCAGAATTGCATGATATAAAGTCAGAATTGCGAGTTATAAAGTAAGAATTGCAAGATATAAAGTCAGAATTGCAAGATATAAAGTCAGAATTGCATGTTATAAAATCAGAATTGCGTGTTATAAAATCAGAATTGCGAGATATAAAGTCAGAATTGCGAGTTATAAAGTAAGAATTGCGAGTTATAAAATCAGAATTGCGTGTTATAAAGTCAGAATTGTGTGTTATGAAGTCAGAATTGCGAGTTATGAAGTCAGAATTGGATGATATAAAGTCAGAATTGGAAGATATAAAGTTAGAATTGGAAGATATAAAGTCAGAATTGCGAGTTATAAAGTAAGAATTGCAAGATATAAAGTCAGAATTGCATGATATAAAGTCAAAATTGGAAGATATAAAGTCAGAATTGCGAAATATAAAATCAGAATTGCATGATATAAAGTCAGAATTGCGAGTTATAAAGTAAGAATTGCAAGATATAAAGTCAGAATTGCAAGATATAAAGTCAGAATTGCATGTTATAAAATCAGAATTGCGTGTTATAAAATCAGAATTGCGAGATATAAAGTCAGAATCGCGAGTTATAAAGTAAGAATTGCGAGTTATAAAATCAGAATTGCGTGTTATAAAGTCAGAATTGTGTGTTATAAAGTCAGAATTGCGAGTCATAAAGTCAGAATTGCGAGTTATAAAGTCAGAATTGCAAGATATAAAGTCAGAATTGCATGATATAAAGTCAGAATTGCATGATATAAAGTCAGAATTGGAAGATATAAAGTCAGAATTGCGAGATATAAAATCAGAATTGCGAGATATAAAGTCAGAATTGCGAGTTATAAAGTAAGAATTGCAAGATATAAAGTCAGAATTGCATGATATAAAGTCAGAATTGCATGATATAAAGTCAGAATTGCATGATATAAAGTCAGAATTGGAAGATATAAAGTCAGAATTCCGTGATACAAAATCAGAATTGCGTGATATAAAGTCAGAATTGCAAGATATAAAGTCAGAATTGCATGATATAAAGTCAGAATTGCAAGATATAAAGTCAGAATTGCATGATATAAAGTCAGAATTGCATGATATAAAGTCAGAATTGGAAGATATAAAGTCAAAATTGGAAGATATAAAGTCAGAATTGCGAAACATAAAATCAGAATTGCATGATATAAAGTCAGAATTGCAAGATATAAAGTCAGAATTGCAAGATATAAAGTCAGAATTGCGTGTTATAAAATCAGAATTGCGTGTTATAAAATCAGAATTGCGAGATATAAAGTCAGAATTGCGAGTTATAAAGTAAGAATTGCGAGTTATAAAGCAAGAATTGCAAGATATAAAGTCAGAATTGGAAGATATAAAGTCAGAATTGCGAGTTATAAAGTAAGAATTGCGAGTTATAAAGTAAGAATTGCAAGATATAAAGTCAGAATTGGAAGATATAAAGTCAGAATTGCGAGTTATAAAGTAAGAATTGCGAGTTATAAAGTAAGAATTGCAAGTTATAAAATCAGAATTGCGTGTTATAAAGTCAGAATTGTGTGTTATGAAGTCAGAATTGCGAGTTATAAAGTCAGAATTGTGTTATAAAGTCAGAATTGTGTGTTATAAAGTCAGAATTGTGTGTTATGAAGTCAGAATTGGATGATATAAAGTCAGAATTGGAAGATATAAAGTTAGAATTGGAAGATATAAAGTCAGAATTGCGAGTTATAAAGTCAGAATTGGAAGATATAAAGTCAGAATTGCGTGATATAAAGTCAGAATTGCAAGATATAAAGTCAGAATTGCATGATATAAAGTCAGAATTGGAAGATATAAAGTCAGAATTGCGAGTTATAAAGTAAGAATTGCAAGATATGAAGTCAAAATTGGAAGATATAAAGTCAGAATTGGAAGATATAAAGTCAGAATTGCGTGATATAAAGTCAGAATTGCAAGATATAAAGTCAGAATTGCGTGATATAAAGTCAGAATTGCAAGATATAAAGTCAGAATTGCATGATATAAAGTCAGAATTGGAAGATATAAAGTCAGAATTGCGAGTTATAAAGTAAGAATTGCAAGATATAAAGTCAGAATTGGAAGATATAAAGTCAAAATTGCGTGTTATAAAATCAAAATTGCGTGATATAAAGTCAGAATTGGATGATATAAAGTCAAAATTGCGTGTTATAAAATCAGAATTGCGTGATATAAAGTCAGAATTGGATGATATAAAGTCAGAATTGCATGATATAAAGTCAGAATTGCGAGATATAAAGTCAGAATTGCATGATATAAAGTCAGAATTGCGAGATATAAAATCAGAATTGCATGATATAAAGTCAGAATTGCGAGTTATAAAGTCAGAATTGCATGGTATAAAGTCAGAATTGGAAGATATAAAGTCAGAATTCCGAGATATAAAATCAGAATTGCGAGATATAAAGTCAGAATTGCGTGATATAAAGTCAGAATTGCATGATATAAAGTCAGAATTGGAAGATATAAAGTCAGAATTGCATGATATAAAGTCAGAATTGGAAGATATAAAGTCAGAATTGCATGATGTAAAGTCAGAATTGGAAGATATAAAGTCAGAATTGCATGATTTAAAGTCAGAATTGCGTGATATAAAGTCAGAATTGCATGATACAAAGTCAGAATTCCGTGATATAAAGTCAGAATTGCATGATATAAAGTCAGAATTGCGTGATATAAAGTCAGAATTGCATGATATAAAGTCAGAATTGCGTGATATAAAGTCAGAATTGCATGATATAAAGTCAGAATTGGAAGATATAAAGTCAGAATTGCGTGATATAAAGTCAGAATTGCATGATATAAAGTCAGAATTGCATGATATAAAGTCAGAATTGCGAGTTATAAAGTAAGAATTGCAAGATATAAAGTCAGAATTGGAAGATATAAAGTCAGAATTGCGAAATATAAAATCAGAATTGCATGATATAAAGTCAGAATTGCGAGTTATAAAGTAAGAATTGCAAGATATAAAGTCAGAATTGGAAGATATAAAGTCAGAATTGCGAAATATAAAATCAGAATTGCGTGATATAAAGTCAGAATTGCGAGTTATAAAGTAAGAATTGCGAGTTATAAAGTAAGAATTGCAAGATATAAAGTCAGAATTGGAAGATATAAAGTCAGAATTGCGAAATATAAAATCAGAATTGCATGATATAAAGTCAGAATTGCGAGTTATAAAGTAAGAATTGCAAGATATAATGTCAGAATTGCAAGATATAAAGTCAGAATTGCGAAATATAAAATCAGAATTGCATGATATAAAGTCAGAATTGCGAGTTATAAAGTAAGAATTGCAAGATATAAAGTCAGAATTGCAAGATATAAAGTCAGAATTGCATGTTATAAAATCAGAATTGCGTGTTATAAAATCAGAATTGCGAGTTATAAAGTAAGAATTGCGAGTTATAAAATCAGAATTGCGTGTTATAAAGTCAGAATTGTGTGTTATAAAGTCAGAATTGCGAGTTATAAAGTCAGAATTGTGTTATAAAGTCAGAATTGGATGATATAAAGTCAGAATTGGAAGATATAAAGTCAGAATTGGAAGATATAAAGTCAGAATTGCGAGTTATAAAGTAAGAATTGCAAGATATAAAGTCAGAATTGCATGATATAAAGTCAGAATTGCGAGTTATAAAGTCAGAATTGTGTTATAAAGTCAGAATTGGATGATATAAAGTCAGAATTGGAAGATATAAAGTCAGAATTGGAAGATATAAAGTCAGAATTGCGAGTTATAAAGTAAGAATTGCAAGATATAAAGTCAGAATTGCATGATATAAAGTCAAAATTGGAAGATATAAAGTCAGAATTGCGAATTATAAAATCAGAATTGCATGATATAAAGTCAGAATTGCGAGTTATAAAGTAAGAATTGCAAGATATAAAGTCAGAATTGCAAAATATAAAGTCAGAATTGCATGTTATAAAATCAGAATTGCATGTTATAAAATCAGAATTGCGAGATATAAAGTCAGAATTGCGAGATATAAAGTAAGAATTGCGAGTTATAAAATCAGAATTGCGTGTTATAAAGTCAGAATTGTGTGTTATAAAGTCAGAATTGCGAGTTATAAAGTCAGAATTGTGTTATAAAGTCAGAATTGGATGATATAAAGTCAGAATTGGAAGATATAAAGTCAGAATTGGAAGATATAAAGTCAGAATTGCAAGATAAAGTCAGAATTGCATGATATAAAGCCAGAATTGGAAGATATAAAATCAGAATTGGAAGATATAAAGTCAGAATTGGAAGATATAAAGTCAGAATTGCAAGATAAAGTCAGAATTGCATGATATAAAGTAAGAATTGCGAGATATAAAATCAAAATTGGATGATATAAAGTCAGAATTGCGAGTTATAAAGTAAGAATTGCAAGATATAATGTCAGAATTGCAAGATATAAAGTCAGAATTGCGAAATATAAAATCAGAATTGCATGATATAAAGTCAGAATTGCGAGTTATTAAGTAAGAATTGCAAGATATAAAGTCAGAATTGCAAGATATAAAGTCAGAATTGCATGTTATAAAATCAGAATTGCGTGTTATAAAATCAGAATTGCGAGATATAAAGTCAGAATTGCGAGTTATAAAGTAAGAATTGCGAGTTATAAAATCAGAATTGCGTGTTATAAAGTCAGAATTGTGTGTTGTGAAGTCAGAATTGCGAGTTATGAAGTCAGAATTGGATGATATAAAGTCAGAATTGGAAGATATAAAGTTAGAATTGGAAGATATAAAGTCAGAATTGCGAGTTATAAAGTAAGAATTGCAAGATATAAAGTCAGAATTGCATGATATAAAGTCAAAATTGGAAGATATAAAGTCAGAATTGCGAAATATAAAATCAGAATTGCATGATATAAAGTCAGAATTGCGAGTTATAAAGTAAGAATTGCAAGATATAAAGTCAGAATTGCAAGATATAAAGTCAGAATTGCATGTTATAAAATCAGAATTGCGTGTTATAAAATCAGAATTGCGAGATATAAAGTCAGAATCGCGAGTTATAAAGTAAGAATTGCGAGTTATAAAATCAGAATTGCGTGTTATAAAGTCAGAATTGTGTGTTATAAAGTCAGAATTGCGAGTCATAAAGTCAGAATTGTGTTATAAAGTCAGAATTGGATGATATAAAGTCAGAATTGGAAGATATAAAATCAGAATTGCATGATATAAAGTCAGAATTGCGAGATATAAAATCAGAATTGCATGATATAAAGTCAGAATTGGAAGATATAAAGTCAGAATTGGAAGATATAAAGTCAGAATTGGAAGATATAAAGTCAGAATTGGAAGATATAAAAGTCAGAATTGGAAGATATAAAGTCAGAATTGCGAGATATAAAGTCAGAATTGGAAGATATAAAGTCAGAATTGGAAGATATAAAGTCAGAATTGAGAGATATAAAGTCAGAATTGGAAGATATAAAGTCAGAATTGGAAGATATAAAGTTAGAATTGGAAGATATAAAGTCAGAATTGCATGATATAAAGTCAGAATTGGAAGATATAAAGTCAGAATTGGAAGATATAAAAGTCAGAATTGGAAGATATAAAGTCAGAATTGCGAGATATAAAGTCAGAATTGGAAGATATAAAATCAGAATTGGAAGATATAAAGTCAGAATTGAGAGATATAAAATCAGAATTGGAAGATATAAAGTCAGAATTGGAAGATATAAAGTCAGAATTGCAAGATAAAGTCAGAATTGCATGATATAAAGTCAGAATTGCGAGATATAAAATCAGAATTGGATGATATAAAGTCAGAATTGCGAGTTATGAAGTAAGAATTGCATGATATAAAGTCAGAATTGCGAGATATAAAATCAGAATTGCATGATATAAAGTCAGAATTGGAAGATATAAAGTCAGAATTGCGTGATATAAAGTCAGAATTGCATGATATAAAGTCAGAATTGCATGATATAAAGTCAGAATTGGAAGATATAAAATCAGAATTGCGTGATATAAAGTCAGAATTGCGAGTTATAAAGTAAGAATTGCAAGATATAAAGTCAGAATTGGAAGATATAAAGTCAGAATTGCGAAATATAAAATCAGAATTGCATGATATAAAGTCAGAATTGCGAGTTATAAAGTAAGAATTGCAAGATATAATGTCAGAATTGCAAGATATAAAGTCAGAATTGCGAAATATAAAATCAGAATTGCATGATATAAAGTCAGAATTGCGAGTTATAAAGTAAGAATTGCAAGATATAAAGTCAGAATTGCAAGATATAAAGTCAGAATTGCATGTTATAAAATCAGAATTGCGTGTTATAAAATCAGAATTGCGAGATATAAAGTCAGAATAGCGAGTTATAAAGTAAGAATTGCGAGTTATAAAATCAGAATTGCGTGTTATAAAGTCAGAATTGTGTGTTATAAAGTCAGAATTGCGAGTTATAAAGTCAGAATTGTGTTATAAAGTCAGAATTGGATGATATAAAGTCAGAATTGGAAGATATAAAGTCAGAATTGGAAGATATAAAGTCAGAATTGCGAGTTATAAAGTAAGAATTGCAAGATATAAAGTCAGAATTGCATGATATAAAGTCAGAATTGCGAGTTATAAAGTCAGAATTGTGTTATAAAGTCAGAATTGGATGATATAAAGTCAGAATTGGATGATATAAAGTCAGAATTGGAAGATATAAAGTCAGCATTGCGAGTTATAAAGTAAGAATTGCAAGATATAAAGTCAGAATTGCATGATATAAAGTCAAAATTGGAAGATATAAAGTCAGAATTGCGAAATATAAAATCAGAATTGCATGATATAAAGTCAGAATTGCGAGTTATAAAGTAAGAATTGCAAGATATAAAGTCAGAATTGCAAAATATAAAGTCAGAATTGCAAAATATAAAGTCAGAATTGCATGTTATAAAATCAGAATTGCGAGATATAAAGTCAGAATTGCGAGATATAAAGTAAGAATTGCGAGTTATAAAATCAGAATTGCGTGTTATAAAGTCAGAATTGTGTGTTATAAAGTCAGAATTGCGAGTTATAAAGTCAGAATTGTGTTATAAAGTCAGAATTGGATGATATAAAGTCAGAATTGGAAGATATAAAGTCAGAATTGGAAGATATAAAGTCAGAATTGGAAGATATAAAATCAGAATTGCATGATATAAAGTCAGAATTGCGAGATATAAAATCAGAATTGCATGATATAAAGTCAGAATTGGAAGATATAAAGTCAGAATTGAGAGATATAAAATCAGAATTGGAAGATATAAAGTCAGAATTGGAAGATATAAAGTCAGAATTGCGAGATATAAAGTCAGAATTGCGAGATATAAAGTCGAGATTGCATGATATAAAGTCAGAATTGCGAGATATAAAATCAAAATTGGATGATATAAAGTCAGAATTGGAAGATATAAAGTAAGAATTGCAAGATATAATGTCAGAATTGCAAGATATAAAGTCAGAATTGCGAAATATAAAATCAGAATTGCATGATATAAAGTCAGAATTGCGAGTTATAAAGTAAGAATTGCAAGATATAAAGTCAGAATTGCAAGATATAAAGTCAGAATTGCATGTTATAAAATCAGAATTGCGTGTTATAAAATCAGAATTGCGAGATATAAAGTCAGAATTGCGAGTTATTAAGTAAGAATTGCAAGATATAAAGTCAGAATTGCGTGTTATAAAATCAGAATTGCGTGATATAAAGTCAGAATTGCGAGTTATAAAGTCAGAATTGTGTTATAAAGTCAGAATTGGATGATATAAAGTCAGAATTGGAAGATATAAAATCAGAATTGGAAGATATAAAGTCAGAATTGCGAGTTATAAAGTAAGAATTGCAAGATATAAAGTCAGAATTGCGTGATATAAAGTCAAAATTGCGTGTTATAAAATCAGAATTGCGTGATATAAAGTCAGAATTGGATGATATAAAGTCAGAATTGCGAGTTATAAAGTAAGAATTGCAAGATATAAAGTCAGAATTGCAAGATATAAAGTCAGAATTGCGAGTTATAAAGTCAGAATTGCATGATATACAGTCAGAATTGCGAGTTATAAAGTCAGAATTGCAAGATATAAAGTCAGAATTGCATGATATAAAGTCAGAATTGCATGATATAAAGTCAGAATTGGAAGATATAAAGTCAAAATTGGAAGATATAAAGTCAGAATTGCGAAACATAAAATCAAAATTGCATGATATAAAGTCAGAATTGCAAGATATAAAGTCAGAATTGCAAGATATAAAGTCAGAATTGCAAGATATAAAGTCAGAATTGGAAGATATAAAGTCAGAATTGCGAGTTATAAAGTAAGAATTGCGAGTTATAAAGTAAGAATTGCGAGTTATAAAGTAAGAATTGCGAGTTATAAAATCAGAATTGCGTGTTATAAAGTCAGAATTGTGTTATAAAATCAGAATTGCGTGTTATAAAGTCAGAATTGTGTTATAAAGTCAGAATTGCATGATATAAAGTCAGAATTGCATGATATAAAGTCAGAATTGGAAGATATAAAGTCAAAATTGGAAGATATAAAGTCAGAATTGCGAAACATAAAATCAAAATTGCATGATATAAAGTCAGAATTGCAAGATATAAAGTCAGAATTGCAAGATATAAAGTCAGAATTGCGTGTTATAAAATCAGAATTGCGTGTTATAAAATCAGAATTGCGAGATATAAAGTCAGAATTGCGAGTCATAAAGTAAGAATTGCGAGTTATAAAGCAAGAATTGCAAGATATAAAGTCAGAATTGGAAGATATAAAGTCAGAATTGCGAGTTATAAAGTAAGAATTGCGAGTTATAAAGTAAGAATTGCAAGATATAAAGTCAGAATTGGAAGATATAAAGTCAGAATTGCGAGTTATAAAGTAAGAATTGCGAGTTATAAAGTAAGAATTGCGAGTTATAAAATCAGAATTGCGTGTTATAAAGTCAGAATTGTGTTATAAAGTCAGAATTGTGTTATAAAGTCAGAATTGTGTGTTATAAAGTCAGAATTGTGTGTTATGAAGTCAGAATTGCGAGTTATAAAGTAAGAATTGCGAGTTATAAAATCAGAATTGTGTGTTATGAAGTCAGAATTGCGAGTTATAAAGTCAGAATTGTGTTATAAAGTCAGAATTGTGTGTTATAAAGTCAGAATTGTGTGTTATGAAGTCAGAATTGCGAGTTATAAAGTCAGAATTGTGTTATAAAGTCAGAATTGTGTTATAAAGTCAGAATTGGAAGATATAAAGTCAGAATTGGAAGATATAAAGTCAGAATTGCGAGATATAAAATCAGAATTGGAAGATATAAAGTCAGAATTGGAAGACATAAAGTCAGAATTGCAAGATAAAGTCAGAATTGCATGATATAAAGTCAGAATTGCGAGATATAAAATCAGAATTGCATGATATAAAGTCAGAATTGCGAGTTATAAAGTAAGAATTGTAAGATATAAAGTCAGAATTGCGTGATATAAAGTCAGATTTGCGTGATATAAAGTCAAAATTGCGTGTTATAAAATCAGAATTGCGTGATATAAAGTCAGAATTGGAAGATATAAAGTCAAAATTGCATGTTATAAAGTCAGAATTGCATGATATAAAGTCAGAATTGGAAGATATAAAGTCAGAATTGCGAGATATAAATCAGAATTGCATTATATAAAGTCAGAATTGTGAGTTATAAAGTCAGAATTGCGAGATATAAAGTCAGATTTGCGAGTTGTAAAGTCAGAATCGCGAGTTATAAAGTCAGAATCGCAAGTTATAAAGTCAGAATTGCATGATATAAAGTCAGAATTGTGAGATATAAAGTCAGAATTGCATGATATAAAGTCAGATTTGCGAGATATAAAGTCAGAATTGCGTGATCTAAAGTCAGAATTGTGAGTTATAAAGTCAGAATTGCGAGATATAAAGTCAGAATCGCGAGTTATAAAGTCAGAATCGCGAGTTGTAAAGTCAGAATCGCGAGTTAAAAAGTCAGATTTGCGAGATATAAAGTCAGAATTGTGAGTTATGAAGTCAGAATTGCGAGATATAAAGTTAGATTTGCGAGTTATAAAGTCAGAATTGCAAGATATAAAGTCAGAATTGTGAGTTATAAAGTCAGAATTGCGAGATATAAAGTCAGAATCGCGAGTTATAAAGTCAGAATCGCGAGTTATAAAGTCAGATTTGCGAGTTATAAAGTCAGAATTGCGAGTTGTAAAGTCAGAATCGCGAGTTATAAAGTCAGAATCGCAAGTTATAAAGTCAGATTTGCGAGATATAAAGTCAGAATTTCGAGTTATAAAGTCAGATTTGCGAGATATAAAGTCAGAATTGCGTGATCTAAAGTCAGAATTGTGAAAAAACGGCAGGTTTTTTTCCCCTCGAAATTCTGAGAAAGTTTGAGATATAAACTCGCCATTGTGAGATAAAAAGTCACAATTATCATTTAAAAAGCTTTATTCTGTGGCGGAAACAAGCTTCTAGATTTCAAACGCAGCCGTCATGTGGACAGATGAAGTTAGTTCATTTACACGGTTACGATACTTTGACTATAAACAAACCTTTTGGATTTTCCCGGGGAAAATGACCCGAGTCCTTCACACAGCCTTATAATCAGACTACAGGCAATCTATGTCTGGGAAGGTCTCA
Source organism: Siphateles boraxobius (assembly GCF_051911475.1). Lineage (NCBI taxonomy): Eukaryota > Metazoa > Chordata > Actinopteri > Cypriniformes > Leuciscidae > Siphateles > Siphateles boraxobius. Next base: position 123,012 of record NW_027509199.1, on the reverse strand, counting down.
TTTTTTAAGTTTGGTCACAAGCTGGTCTCACATTGGCAATAAAAAAGAGATTAATACATGAACATTCTCATACAGCTCCTATAGTAAAGCTGTTTTGAGTGCACTTTTGGAGGCTCGGTCTGCTCGGGACAGGTGTGTTTCTGAACTCTGAGTTTCAGAGCTAGCATTAGCTCAACACAACGGGTCCTCCTCACAGATGGACTCTTCCTCTTCACAAACACTGGAGTCTTCCTCAGTAACTTTGACTGGGCCACATTAAGTCACAATGACTGATTATACTGTGACAATGAAATGAATCATTGGGTCTCCTAATAGAACATGTACAGTGATGATGAGGTGTGTGCTGGGGTTTACAGTTGACCTGATGAATCAACACATTTGACACACATTTTTTAGCCTGCAATCTGCAAATGACAACATCCCTCAACAGCACCCATGACTCCACAGCATAAAACACTAGCAAGCGGTGGAAATATGAATTTTCTATAGTCTTCATCCTTGAAAGAATATCACTTCTGTCATTATTCAGAAACAAACAAACAAAAAAAAAGCAATTGCATGAGGGTTTTCAGTGGTTCTGCACCGGAATAATGGAATAATCACTAGTTCTATTCTATTTCCCAGTTTAAAACTCATTGGTTTCGAATAGCTTTTATTAATTTGAATCAAATTAATTTTGATTGATTAATTGTTATTGACTTTATTACTGCTTTATGCGTGTTCTAAAAGAAACCTATAAATAAAAGTATTATTATTGTAACACAAAATATTTAATACATTATATAACTTATACATTAAGTATATCACATTAGTTATTACATTATTTAATACATTACTGAATGTGACAATGCAATAAAAACATTGTTATTACTAATAAACATTATAATTACAAAAACAAATTAAATAATTTGTTCAATAAACTTTAATATTTTTTCTATTCAAAATTATAAACATTTTATTTATTTATTTTAAATATTTTATATGTTTTAATTTATTTTATGTTCTTCAGTCATTTTTATTCGATTTTCATGTGCTTTCTATTTTGCTTTATTTTTATTTCAGTTTTAGTAACTTCAGCACTTTAACTTATATTATAAGTTGCTAAGGTATATTTTTTTTGCCAAGGCATAATATTTGATTTTATTTCAGCTTCATTATCACTTCACTCATTAAAAACACATGCAATTTAATACAATAACACAAATTATTTAAGGTATGAGTTAATAGATTAAATAACATACATTAACACATTACAATATTGAATACATTGTATTTGGGAATTCCGGATAAAAATGTTAGGTGTTTTGTAATATTTTAAATTGCTTTGAACTAACAAGTTGATGATTAAATGCATAATATGTCGAATTTATAATAAACTTATGTATTATTTATACCCAGTGTGTTGTTTAAAATTTAATTAAAACATATGATTAATATTTAACATATAATATTAATACATATATTTACATTTTTAATATAACATAGTAGAAAAGCAGTACATTGAAATTATAAACGAATTTAATGGATTACAATAAAATATTTAGATAATTATGATACTTTTTAAAAAATAAATAAATAACTAAAAAGCTGGTTTCGAATATCATTCAATAGCAACAATACAATTAAAAAAAGAGTTTATTTGTGGAGTTGTTAATTTCATAATCCATTTATAGTCCATTGTTTCTGTTATGAACGATACAGTGATAATTAAATATTCATGAGTTCCAGAGTCGTTGAATATTCATGAGCTGATACAGGATTCGCGGAGAGAGAGAGAGAGAGAGAGAGAGAGAGAGAGAGAGAGAGAGAGAGAGAGAGAGAGAGAGAAAAGCTTGAGTTTACAAACTTTCCATCGGGACAGAAACTCCGCCAGCGGACGCAGGAAAGTTACGGAGCGCAGGAGGAATAATCTCCGGGGAAAAAAACTTAATGCGGGACAACATGACATACACTCCTTTAGCTTTATGACAACTTTTTTAATGACTTTTAAAAGCTTTTAAAGTCGAGCGAAACAACTTTTACCAAAGAAAGAAAAGAAAAGAAAAAAAGCAGGCCTAACCAAAGAAGTTCCTACAGGATTTTCACGGGCCATTTTTAATCGAATAACTTCGGCTTGTTTGTTATTGTTTGACACACGATGAGCGGCAACCCTCTCCAGCCGTTACCGGGCCAGCAGGTCATCCATGTCGCCAAAGACCTTGACACGGACCTGGAGGCTCTCTTCAACTCCGTCATGAACCCCAAGATCAGCAGCTCCTGGAGGAACAAGCATCTGCCCGAGTCGTTCTTCAAGGAGCCGGACTCGGGCTCGCACTCTCGGCAGTCCAGCACGGACTCGGGCGGCCTCCCCCCGCGGCTCCAGGCGACGCATGTCCGCTCGCACTCCTCCCCGGCGTCGCTGCAGCTGCCCGCGGGCGCGCTGGGCGTCCCGAACCCCGCTCGACACCACTCGCACATCCGACACCAGTCCTTCGACGTGGCCGAGGAGCTGCCGCTACCCCCGGGCTGGGAGATGGCCTACACCCCCAACGGACAGAAGTACTTTCTCAAGTGAGTGCCATATTAATTATTCACGGCTCTCACGAGATTCCAGCACACACAGTTTACATTAACTGACACATAAATCAGTTAACGTTACACTCAAAAAAACAAAACAAAAAAATACTGGGTTGTTTCAACTCATGTTTGAGAAAAAAATCAAAACAACAACAGTGATGATGTTTCTAGAGCAAACCCAAATGTAAATAAAGTGATATAAAGCAATTTTATAAATAAACGAAGTACCAAAATACTGGGTTGTTTCAACGGTCAAATATTTTAAGTAATATTTAAAACATTTTACAAACAGTTGTGTTTATCCATATCCACAACAAATGTTAATATAACAATTTTATAAATAAACCAAGTAAATGAAGTATATATATATATTACCATACACAAAAAATATGGGTTGTTTCAATTGTCAAATATGGATAAACACAACTGTTGGGGGGTTACAATTTCAAAATAAAGGCAAAATTGCAATTTTATAAAAAAAACCAAGTACTTCATTTACTTGGTTTATTTATAAAATTGCTCAATTTCACTTTATTTACATTTGATGTTGATGATTCATCTCGAAACATCATCACTGTGTGTCATTTAAAGGGCAATAGGTTGTGATCTCTAAACCGGTTTCTGATCCGCATCAGTGCGCGCGTTCACACTGGTGAAATCTCTGCAGTCGCGTTCAAGCTTTCATTTTGACCTGTGAACACACTAATGCTGAAGGCGTGGGTCTGAAACACACACAACGGTATCTGGGCGTGGATCAGAAAGACAAAAACACCCGGTCCTGCGTATACTGTCGTGTGTAACGCATGCTTCACACTGCAAGCCTATGATCAAGGCCTTTTCTCACCTTGATAAGGATGTGTTTAGCATATCTCAGTGTGTCTCAATGTAAATGTGTGTTTTGACTTGCGTCTCTTCAGGAATGAGACAGCTATTCTTCTGTGGCCCTGGGGACACTGGTCTTATCTGATTCAGTCAGCAGGGCTGTGATCGGCCCGGTGGGACGTCGACTCGCTGAGATTAACTCAGGATCACACCGTGTTCAGGAGACAAACACGCTTTAATGCGTCTAAATCTTATTTGCTGACACTAGAGAGCAACATCAATTCTCACCTACATGTTAAAACAGTTAGTAAGCCTCCTCTGTCCTCCAATAGTCGTGTTCGTCTGTTCTCTGTGTTGTATTGGTCCTGTTTGTGGATTTATGGCTGTTAAATCAGTGCTTCTCCATTGCTTTTGCCTTAGCATCCAGATTTTACACTGGAAACAATGTGGCAAAATAAACAAGACATGTATACTATTAACTGTGCGTAGGCCCAAAATAATATGACATATGCTGAAGAGGAATATTGACAGTTTTGTAAATGCATAAATTACAGCAGATTGGCCCTGAGTATTAGCCGTATTACCAAGTGACTGATTCTATTGCAATGGTTAGTACTTTTTTATTCGCATTTAGCATTTTTCATTGCTGTATGCAAGCCATTTTTGGGTTTATATACAAAACCGGTCAAAAGTGTGGTGTAATTAAGTTTTTTTTATTTTACGTTTTTGAAAGAAGTCTCTTCTGCTCACTAAGGCTGCATCTATTTGATTAAAAATACATTAAAAACAGTAATATTGTGAAATATTATTACAATTTAAAATATCTGTTTTCTATGTGAATATATAGTAAAGTGTAATTTATTCCTGTGATCAAATCTCTATTTTCAGCATTACTCCAGTCTTCAGTGTCACATGATCCTTCAGAAATCAGTATAATATGATTCATTCTTGCTCAAGAAACATTTATGATTATTATCAGTGTTGAAAACAGTTGTGCTGCTTCATATTTTTGTAGAAACCGTGATACATTCACTGAAGTTTAAAGATTAGAAATTTGGAAATACGTATAAATGCGGTTACGTAACTTTAGATGCTCTGATTAGCAGACACTTTTATCCAAAGCGACTTACAAATGACTTCAGATAGTGTTGGGCTCTTCTCTCTGAGTTTCCGTCTGTGTTTCACCTGAAACTCTGTGTGAGACTCGTGATAAAGCGTGCCAGGGCTTGCCACACATTCAGTGAGCGGACAGACAGACACACACACACACACACACACCCTGCAATTACACCAATCCAACCTGTGGGTGATGAGCGTCTGAACTGTGAGTGTCAGTACATGTGCAGCTTCACAGATGATGTGTTGAGGCTCGGGACGTGAGCATTGTTGTCAGTGTGAGAGACTGATATGTCTTCTTCTTCTCTGGATTGTTGCAGCTGTTGGTTGTCGTTCACCCCCACTATTAGGGAACGCGTATCTCTTTCCAGCGTCACATGACCCCCCTTATTTCTGCCTAAACATTTTTCTGGATATCTTTGTTACGACTTGCAATTCAAGACGCTACAGCTTGAACGTCTCAGTGCAGAGATTATTGAGTTTGTTGTTTGATAGTAAAGAGAAGCAGCACATTTCTATAACCAAATCTCGTAACTATTGAACATTTTGCTGAGTTGGTGGCTAATTCGTATGAAATTCGTACATATCATGTACTTTTTCGTACGATCTGCTTACGTCCCACTGACGGTCTTACTTTTTATTTTATTTTTTGTAATTGTATAGTACAAATTCATACGAAATGACACTAACTTGCTAGTTTTCTCATACAGTTTTGAGTATCAGCACCAATCAAACTAATTTAATTAAAAAAGATTTACTTCACAGTCTATTCGTGGAAAATAGTCATTAAAAAATACTGGGAAAAAAATAAGTGTGCAAATTCTAGAACGGTTAAAGTCCCCCTGTGGTGAAATACAGCTTTTAATGTTGTTAATGTGTCTATGTGGAGTTTTTAATATTCTATAAGACAAACCATGTGTAAATTCATAAGTCGACAGCATTGCTGAGTATTTTCTGCTTAAAACTGCAGTGAACTAAAGACAGTCTCAAAAACACGGTTTGAAATCGCTGGTGTTTCTGACATCACAAACTACCTTGTAACCAATCAGATCAACGTGTGATCGTCAACGAGTGGATCTCTAAACTGAGTAAGTGAGTGGAGGCGGGGCTCATTTGCATATTCATAGAACCGCATATACTAAATGAGGCAAGGGTGTCGAGTTACATTCAATATATTTTAAGGCGTGAATAGTTTATTTTTGAAAGGAAGAAAACTTTTAAATATGTAATTTTGGTGATCAAAGAGTTTTAAGAGATAAAATTATTGACTACAGGGAGACTTTAACTATTTGTTAACTGTTTCTTTGCCCAACTTCACTATACAGGGAGAAAATAAAGGATCTTTCAGCATGTGGTTTATTTTTTTACCGTTATTGCTCTAAAACAAATACACCAACGCAGCTTTGATCTAAAGTGAAGTGAGGCGAAAGAATTTAAGTCTGTAATTATGCTTTCTTTTGATGCCATGCAAAGCAGGAGAATGTCTTCCCTTCAGGCTTTTTGCTGGCCAGTTTCCTCCATTATGTTGAAGATAAGCTGTGAATAAGTTATCACTGCCAGCTCACATCTTTCTGTAATACTTGCTTTCTTTGCCTGGAATCCTGGATTCATGAGAGATACATGATGTCAGAAAACCTCCCTGCAGCACATAGTATCCCCTCAAAACAAAAGACTTTTAAAAAAAATTTCATAGAATAAAATAGGGACCAATCACATCGCAGCATCTCAGATGTTGGTTTGGTGTTTCTGAAACGCCGGAGTCGAAGTGTGTGATCAGAATGATTTGGTTTAATTCCCTCCAGAAGCGTCTCACACGAGTGTGTTCACAAACACCAGCATCCCAACGCTAGAGATCATGACAGCGTTTATTGAGTTTCGTCTGACGCTCTGAGACACACTCGTTTATGATGGAGGGAAAAGAGAAAACTTACTGTTTTATTACTGATATTTTGTTCCGTTTCCCAGGAATTGACGATTGTGTTCTCTTGAACACATTGGAAGGAAACGCTGCCTTATTCACAAATGTTTTATGCCAAGTTAAATTTGCAACTTTAAATGGAAACATGCCTTCTTCACCCAAAATGTTATTTCTGCACCAATATTTATTTTTTTAAATCTCATTTAATCTCTAATAACTATAATTCTTTTAATTTAATTTTTTTGGAGTGGAATTTATCCATGTTCTTGACAGGTTTGGTGAGATTGACCCATGTAAATGAAAATGGCACATAACAGATAGACTTAAAGACCCCCTGAAACCATAACTTAAGCTTTTTAGCTTTTAGAATGAATATGTTAGCCTTAAGGTTATGAATAAGCTGGTGTGTTTCAAAATAATGACAACATCCGCATTGAGTCTCTCACTTCCGCTAAAATAGATCAGGGATTTTTATGACATCACCGCGGACTTCAGCTTCTCATCACATCTTCAGTCCAATCAAATGCTCTTTAGAATCTAAAGCTCCGCCCCCTCTGCTATAAACAGCACCTGGCCGATGCGTGCGTTGACACGTCACGGAGCAATATGGGTGGGAGTGTGTGTGTTCGGTTGCTCAAACGCTCGAGTTTTATCCCATTTTCCAACTGTACGTTGGTTAAAAATGAAATGGGTAGAATTTATTCACAGCTCTACTATTGAATCCAGCGCATCATCCGCGCTCTGATTCGCTGCCGTCAAGTACGACTCGCAGTGTGAGGGAAACTCACCTCAGCTTCCTGTTTCAGTGGAAATCACGTCAACGCATCAAACAAAGCTGCGCGTCTTTAAACCCAGCGGGTCTTTAAATAACACGCTGAGGTAATGATTAGGAGTTTGTCTAGCGTTTGATCTGGCTGGCCGATGACGCTGATATTGCTGTAAATAAACTCATAGCAGTGGGTGTGATGTATAATAGTCGCTGTAGAAGCGTTTGAAATGAGCGGGAGGAACATTTCGCTCGATCCAACTCAATCTGTAAACTAAACGCTTCTGCTGTAGCAACTGGTTGGTTTATTAAACACAATCCCCTTCTGCCGTTATTGAAGTCCAGATGTGCTGTGTCAAGCAGAGGTAACGTCTGAATCTCAGCTCTACTTTACACTGGAGCTGTTAGCAGAGTTAGGTCTGGGCCCAGTCTGCAGGAAATGTGTACCAAAGATGCCATTAAATGCAACAGATGGGTTCCTGGAGACTGAGAGTGGACTCTCGTGGCACGGGACGGGAGCCGCTCGAGGCCGGAGGGTTTTCCTGTCCGGCGCGTGAGTCCGAGGCTTGAAGATCCAGTCGTCTGATGCTGGCTCTTTCTTCTCCGCCGAAAGCTGCCATACAAACACAAAAGTCTCTTTGTAGCACTGATTTTTTTCCAGAAACACTTCAGGGCCTTGCGTGACTCGCTGATATAAACTGTATAAAAGCTATTAAACTGGAAGGAAATGGTGTGTTTTGAGCGCTGAACACCAGTGTCTTTGTAGAGATGGGCAGAACTGAAATAAATAAATGAAGATAAAAGAGACTTTATAAACTTGTCTGCTGTAAACAAATGAGTCTCTAACTGCAGTGAAATGTCAGTTCACTCAGACACATCTAGATTTAAAGGACATTTTTAGTATCTGGACATCAGCATAACGAATATTATCTTTACTGGCTGGATTCTAGCAAAATAAATGATGAATGATACATCACAAAATTCTTATCTGAGTGATCAAACTTACAGTTTTTATACAGAACGTCATGAAGACTTCTGAGATGGGCATCTTTCCCTCATGAGAAAGAAGTGCACTTAACTATATTGAATGTACACTTGTGTATTACTTCAAATCTTTAAAGTATATATTTTTCAAAACTTTAATGTTAGATAGTATAATATTAAGTGTACTTACAGAGCAAACCTTCATGACTATTTTTCTTAACACACTTAAGTACACTTTTAAAAAGTGCACTTTGCTGCAGTCACATTGAAAGATTTACTTTAAAATACATTTTAAATCATTGTTTTAATGATCTTTTCTCATGCTTTAAAGTCGTACACTCATTTTGTACTCGCTTTTAATTTTAACTGTGGTGTTATTAGATATTACATTTGATGTTAATATATTTTAAATGTGCTTAATTGCAACTCCCTCATTACAAATGTGTAATTACAGATTAAGTTAAATACACAACTTACAATTTTCAATGGAAATGACGTTAAAGTAGGCTTGTCAGTACATTCATCAGTAACTTTAACAACATTTCACAGACAGAATTATGAAATTACATATAAAGAGAAAGAGTCCTACTTAAGTTGGTAAAAAACACTCTCAAGTTTTATGTAATATAAATTTAAACTATAATACATTTTAATTGAATTGCAATTAACATGCAGTTATGTGTCTGAAATACATTCTTCTAAAGTATGTCATTGCTGTAATAAGTAGGGATGCACGATATATCAGCCACTATATCGGTATCGGCCGATAAATGTTAATTTTTTAATGTTATCGTTATCGGCATGATAAGAAGATTTGGCCGATATATTAACACTTCAGATGTGCACTGTTCAGAGTGATGCTTTTGAACTGCTTGAAATATGATTGAAATCACTAAATACAGGAAAAGGCAACATGTGCAGCGCAAGTCTGTCATATCGGCTACATTAAACATCATCAATCATGAGAACATAATTGTGTGTTCGGGGCATGGATTCAATGGTGAATGGTGTTTTTTTAATCAGGCTCTAAAATATTATTTAAAAATCTGGATTTAGATTTATCAGACAATATATCGGTTATCCGCTTTCAAATATTTAAAGAAATATCAGTATTGACCAAATTCTTTTTATCGATGCATCCCTCGTAATAAGTACGCTAAAGTGTCCACTTTTCATAAAAGTTGACTTGGACTATGAAGTAACCACCTCACAACTGGAACCCACTCAAAACACCCCAGCAACATGCAGCACTCATGTTTTATGCAGAAAATGTAATTAGCCTTTTACACATACTACACTCTGTGTTATAATGCGTTTTATTTGTAACTTAGTAACTCAATCACATGGTGCTCCATTGAAACAGTCGGTGGTATTGTGGTGTTTTCAGACAAAGGCCAGTGTTATGAAGTGCTCAGTAAGCTGGTTGACGTCTACAATAACACTGGATCTGCGCTTCACACACGGCAGCAGCTGATGGGGCTTCTGCGCTCACACACGTATCCAATACATAAAAACATCTGTTATTTATGGTCCTCAGGACTAGACTGTGTTCTTCTGCCTTTGTTTGAAGCATGATCTTTTCTGACTGTTTATAAAGACAGTACACAGTATGTGTTTCTGCACGCTCTGAAGGCCTGTTCACTCCAAGGCTAAAGTTTGGTGTGAAAATTAGATGCGATTAACATCTTAATAAGAACGAACTTTTGTTAAAGCACTTTAGAATAATATGAACGTTCACAACATTTTTTCTTTTTTTATGGACTTGGCCTGGTCAGACCAATGTGGAAGTTGGTATAAAAAATTCAGTCAGATTCTTTTTCATATGCCATTTTTCTGTTCAGACAAATGCGTAAAAAATAACAAACTGACTGAAAATGCAAAGTTACGCACTGACAGTAGGTGGCGTTTATAGAAAAGCAGAATTACCCAATCTAACAAAACACTAGGGCTGAGCGATTTTATCGATTCTGCGATATAAATCGATATTTTTTTCCCAAGAAAGTATCGATTTTTTTAGGCCGCGAGTATCGGTACATAAGTCCCATTCAAATCCTCCGTGTTAACCCCTGTTCGCGTTGCATGAAGAGTGATTTGGTCAACCTGCCGCTAGTGGCCAGCTGCGCGCGTGCATCGATATTGACGAAAATCCAGCTGTATTCAAACAATAACTTAGCTCTCCTTGTTGGCTAGGCTCATTGCATGCTGGCTAGTAGCTTTTTTAAAAGCTGTGTCTCCGAAATTGACAGCGCTGTGTTGGAAAGATTTGTGCAGCGGTGTTCCGTGAGTGAGAAAGTGCGCGAGGTACGGATTGGTGTGTGAGAGAGAGAGAGAGAGAGAGGTAGTGCTGCGCGAATGCGCTACGGCGCTCTGCAATCAAATATGATTTTAAATAGGCTTAGTAAAAAAAGAAAAATGTAAAAAAAATCATATTCGGTAGTGGAAAACGCCGGCTTTAGGCGCATGGTGAACGCAATGGAGCCCCGCTATCCTGTTCCAAGCCGCGAACACCTCATCAAGGTTTGCATTTCCAGGCTGTACACTCAGACAAGAGCACACGTCAACGCCTCCCTGGCCAGCGCGGAGAGAGTTTCCCTGACGTGCGACGGCTGGACCTCGCGCACAACTGAAGCATATGTCACATGTTCAGTGTCAAGCTAAAAAAGCTGTCAAAGAAAATGCAGTGCAAAGAAACTGTTCAGAACAGGCCACTTGCTGCACTTTTTAACTCTCCATTGTTAATTGCAATACTGCACTTTATTTACTTTTCAAAGGCTTGTAAGCTACAGTTTGCACAGTTGTGTTTCAATAAATAGAACTAATTTTCTCAACACATATTTGATTCATTTTGTCGAGCATTTGCAAGCTGTACTCTCTGTCCAGTCAGAGACATATATTGTGTAATTGATGTTTTCAGTTCAATTAATTCATTCCAAGTAAATGGAAGACTCACAAGATGTCACCAAAATCACTCTGTCCCCTTTAAATCTTTCAGAAAATGATGTAAGTGTATCTAATCATATCGAATCGTATCATTGGCTGAATATCGTGATATATATCGTATCGTCAGCCGAATATTGTATCGTATCGTGAGATCAGTGTATCGCTACAGCCCTACAAAACACTGCGCAACTTTCTATTTCTCACACCCTCTTTTCTAAGAGAAGACAGGAAGTCAAACAGTTTACATGGTTTCAAATGTATTTGTGTCTTTTCGCAATGGTGCTTTTATCAAACAACACCAAATACAAGAGTACAGAGAATAAGTTTCAAACTCTTCCTCTGCTATTCACTGTAGCTTAACAAAATAGTTTGTGATTGCAATCAAGTCAAAATTTTATTCAACAGCATGTGAGCAAAAGTGCAAAGCTTATTGGTTGACCAGTTTAATTTGGGTTGGAAAAGTGATTAGAAGAACTATCTGTAAAATAACAGGTACATTGATGCCACGTGTTTCAGTGTGAACAGGTGCAGTCTTGCAAAGTAAAATGTTTGTCACACACAATAATTGTCACTTTGTGTGAACAGGCTGTCAGAAATGGAAATTTGAATGAATGAAATATATCTCTGTACGTCTACTTTTCTATAAGCGCCACCTACTGTCAGAGAGTAAGATTGCATTTTTATTCAGCCCATCCGCCGTTTATTTCACATTCGGTCTGAACAGGCAAATGACTTGCGGAAATCGCATTTTCATGCCGAAAAAGCTTGATTTTACATCGTTCTATTCCAAAATGTGTTATGCAATTCATAAAGCAACACAAGTACTCAAATTATTTGACACAATCTCCATATTATCACTTGGAACACTATTGTGGATGTTCGTGTCCTCTAAAAAGGTCAACTACAGTGTGAGGAGAATCTAGCTGAAGTAGTTAAAATACATTGTTGACATGTTTATAGCTAGTTGTGTGAGTAATAACCTGTTCAAGTTTCATTTGAAGGTGCAAGAACACACGGGAACTATTTACAACAAGCGTTCACGTCTTTGTTCTTGTGGGCGAAATCCAGTCATTTCAATAGAAATCCATGCAGTTGTTCATTTTAAAAGATTTCCCCGCGCAGATTTCACAACAGGTTCAAGTTGACCAAAAGAAAGCTGCTTGGTTTGAAAGCGAGTTGTGTGTGAGCTTCATACTTCTCTACACTATTGACGACAGACAACAGACCTTTCTTGCCTATGAAATTTCACTAATGTGTTAACACATTCAGGGTGAAGAGGCTTATTTACCTTTTTTAGTGATGCAGAGACGTAACTTACGCCACGATGCCATCACTTTAAACATTTGAAAACAAAGAACCTCTTTAAATGGTTGATTCCCTCCATGGACGGTCTTATCAAATAGATAAGAGAGTATTTCTGCAGTCAGGGCTTTAATTTTATTAAATTTCGCCTGGCAAGAGAGCAAAGAAAGTGACTAACTTAACTAGGCTCTTCTGCACAGATCAGTCGATCATCCAGATGCGTTTTATTTTGCGTTTAATGCCAGATAGAGGCTGGAAGTGTTTGGACAGAGACTGCTTTGTGTACAGTGCCGCTCCTCTGAGCTCAATGCCAAAGTGTTTTACGACGTTTAAATAAAGCAGCAGGTTTGTAGCCCTTCAGTGGCTCTTGTACACAGTGTTGCTGACCGTCAACAGACATCCCCTTCTGGGAAGACATCTGTAACCCTTTAGCAGGGGAGGATGGGAGATTTCGGTGCACACGGCCCTCATATCTCAGTCAGTTCACAGATAGTGACCTAAACTACGGCCCCAAAAGCTGTTTTCCGTTTCTTCAGTAGTGTTGCTTGCTAAGGCAAACGCCACTTTTACTATTGCTCATACTTAAAGGAATGGTTCACCCCAAAAAAATATTTTCTTATCATTAGCACACAATTTTAAAACCTGTATTTTATTCCGTTTCCCTGAGAGGATTTTGAATTATTATTGTAGCCATTCCTCTACTTTTACGCTTGAAGTGTTTTAGTAGTGCTTATCCGTGATTGTTTCGGCGTGGATGTTATGTCTGAGTGCACTGTTGCCCTCTGAGAGGTATTTTCCAGTGTTTTCCTCGTCTCCGCTCCCCCTTTCCAATAAGCAGTTGAAAGCGATGGCTCTGTCTGCAGGATATGGAGCTGCTCATTTCCTTTTGTCCGTGAGAATAATGGCTGGAGGGACGCTCTGGGCACAGTAAAAACAATAAACACACGGTACGCACTTCAAAGAGCATTTCAGAAGAAATACAAGGCAAATAAGAATTACGTACCTAAAAAAAACTAAAGTTTATAGTTTTGACACCTGCTGTCTGACGGTGTCTTTCCATAAGAGCAGAAAATCCCTGTAAATCTTTGCTTGAGCTGCAATCACAGTTCTCAGCGTAGACACTCAAAACTTCTTATATTACACACAAAAAAATATTTTTCTTACAATATTTCACATTAGTTAGTCACCCATGTGACATTCCAAACTGTGGAAGACAAAAGCAGATGTCTAGCAATGTTTATACCAGAAGTCACGTTAACCGAAAACTTTCCGTCATTGACAGAGTTTATTTGAGCAGTGACGGACAAATCTGAAGGTGTCAATCACAGTTGAGCAGCCATAATACTTACACTTACATAATTAAGTTTCTTAATAAGTTTCTTCATAATAAAAGAATATAATAATATTCATAATAAAAGAAATAATATTTCATAATATAACATAGGCCTACCCTATAGCTTGTCCTGTAAGTTTGTAATGAAAATATGAACGAAAACAGAAGCTATTATATGCCTTATAATCATTCAAATATGAAAATGAAAATGGTGGGTAGGCTAATAGTTAGATTATGACAGAATGTTTACGATCATGTCCATAAAAATGACGGCAGTGTGAAAGTCTAACATGACCTCTGGTTCGTACTCTCTTCTATACCCTTTATACTTCTAAACCCTATACACTTTAGCATACTTCTAAAAAGAGTACTTATTGTGGAAATAATATGTTGAAATAATATTAGATACTTGATTGCATATTAATTCCAGCTAAAGTAGTTCCTGGCAGGTCTTGACCGCATTACGATTCCATATCACTTCGTCAAATGATTTCATTTATTTCAAAGATCCTGACCAAGCCACAGACACCGACCAAGCAAATAAATATATCAAACAATAGGGTAAAATGACAACATATTTCCATGTTTTTCACACAAAATAAAACACATGTTTTATGCTTTGTTTCTTCCGGTCTCTCTCCCACACACATACAGTACAGACACAAACTCGGAGACGGAAACATATGCACTCAGAAACTTCTTGTAACTTTTTATATGTAGTGTAATGTGTATGTAATGTAACTTTTTATATGCAAATCTATAAGTGGGACTTTATCAATGAAATAGATTTGCATATAAAAAGCTACATTACATTTCTCAATATCGGTTTAGTAAAATGGCTGTTTTTGAAGCAGTTAAACTTACAGCTTCGCTATTAGTAGAGACACTGCTGGCGAACACTGTTGAGAGACACACAGTGTCAATCAATCAATCAATCTCTTCTCTCTCTCTCTCTCTCTCTCTCTCTCTCTCTCTTTCTCTCTCATATTAACTGCACTAGTCAGTGGGTCAAGTTTCTGTTACTAGCTCTAAAATGACATTTTGAAATTAACAATGGAGGCTTGCATTGAGATGCTTAAGAACTTAGTCCTACACACAAGAGTGTTTAAAGGGCAAAAACCTGCCAAATGTCTTGAAATAAAACATCTGAACCCATGGACAAACCCATTTAAGGCCCAAACTGAGAACAATTCAGGGCCAACATGCGACCCTTGGACAAACATATCTACTTTAATAGCCCCATGCAATGTTGGCTGGGTGAGAGTCTCATTTATCTAGCAAAGCTTTGTAAGTAAGAACCCACCGCCATATCTCTGTGATATTCTGCTCTCAGGATATAAATAAGTTATGTATAAGCTAAGTATTGTATTATGAATAAGTTATGGTGACTGTCATTACGACCATGGTTGCTTGCGTTTGGTGTTCAGAAGCTGTTTACATTCAGTTAGAATTTCTGAAAGTCTGTCTTTTTATAGTCACAAAGTCCCTGTTATATTGGACGCAAAGCATCTGCATGAGCTGACAGCTTTGGAAAATGTGTTGTGTGTGTTCGAGTCTATCCGAACACCACCCACTGTGTTGTGGGCGTATCCACCCACGAGGGGGCGGGGCTAAGATAGGCCCCACCTCCTTCTGGGCTTGTTGACAGAGTCCTCCCTCTCACTGAGTTTTTGTCTCTCCCTCAGTTATGTGGATGTATTGTTTTCAGCACTCCTCTACCAGGGCCGTTTCATTCAGCAGCGAGGGGGGGGTGGTGTGGTCGCATTTGTTTTCGAGTCGATCAGGGGCCCGGGGAGGAGGGCCACATCAGCATGGGCCGGCCCCTGATTCACAGCAGCGTCGCCCCGTCTCGTGTGATGCATTAATGGGACTTCACTGAAGGATAGCTTAAGCGTGATGCTCATTGTCTGTCAGGACAGGCACTCACGAAGAGTCTGGCATGCGTCTGATCTGTGCAGCGCAATAGACGGCCATGCATTCCTCTCTCCACGTCACCAGCAAGAAGGTGTATGACCAGAGGAGAAGAGAAAAGAGTCAAATTAGCTCCAAGTGTCTCCTCCAAAGAATACACATTCCAGGAGAGCAATGCCTTTATGCTGCTGCCCAGGAATCTGTATCATAAAGAGCAGCGAGAGCGTTCCCATGGCTTATTTTCTTTGAGTTTAATCGAATTTGACAGACCATTTAACATGCAACCGTCAAAGTTTCTAAACTGGTTTTGAGTCAGGTGGCATCAGGGTCCAACGTTAACGCTTTTTACCACACCTACCAATGGCAAGTGAATGAAAAAATGTATTAATCATAAATATTATGGCATTCCAGCCATGAAAGATTTTTTTATGACAATGGAATAAATAGTTTTTTTTCCTGCATATTTGTAACAAGGTCATTGTGTCTCTTGAGACACTCGAGACAAAATATGAAGACACCCCTTGTGAAAGTGTGCTTGATTGGATTGAATGCGCCCTGTAGTGTACTTCAAATCTTAAAAGTATGTTTTTAGAAAACTGTTTGCAGATAATATATTAATGAAATTAAAGGCCACTTAAAGAGAGACTCTTTTATACGATTCTTAACACACTTAAAAAGTGCACTTTTTTAAAGTTTAACTTTAAAGTACATATTAGCTTATTGCTTTAATAATCTTTTGTCGCGTTTAAAAGAAGTACACTTATTTTGATGTTTTGACTAAAATACTAAAGCATAATACACAGTTGTGTTCAGAATTATTGGCACCCCTGGTAAATATGATCAAAGATGCAGTAAAAATAAATCTGCATTGTTTTTCCTTTTTGATCTTTTATTCAAATAATTAACAAAAACCTTTCATTGAAGTAAAATAATTGAAAGTAGGGGGAAAATCACTTTATGAAATGAAGGCTTTTCTCCAAAACACATTTGCCACGATTATTGGCAGCCCTAGAATTTTTTTATGAGTAAAATATCTCTGAAGTATATTCCCATTAATATTTAAAAAAAAATTAGCACACCAGGGTGAGTATGAACATGAAATTGTCCAGCCATGACTTCTTTTTTTTACAGGAGTATAAATATGAGGAAACACAAAAGCCAAATTCCCTTAATAATCCATCACAATGAGTAAAACCAAAGAATATAGTTCTGATGTGTAGCAAAATATTGGTGAGCTTCACAAAATGGAAAGTGGCTGTAAGAAAATAGCTAAAGCATTGAAAATCCCCATTTTAACCATCAGGGCAATAATTAAGAAGTTCCAATCAACTAAAGATGTTATGAGTCTGCCAGGAAGAGGACGTGTGTCTATATTGTCTGAATGCACGACGAGGAGGAAAGTTTGAGTGGCCTAAGACTCTCCAAGGATGGAGAATTGCAGAGATTACGTGAGTCTTGGGGTCAGAAAGCCCAAAATCAAACAACCCCTAGGCTACATCACCATCATTTGTTTGGGAGGGTTTCAGGAAAAATCCTCCTCGCTCCTCCAAAATCAAACTCCAGCGTATTCAGTTGTCAGACACGACTGGAGCTTCAAGCGACCGGATTCTGTGGTCAGACCAAACAAACAAAAAATGATTTTTGGCAGCAAACCCACTAGATGTGTTTGATGCACACAGGGATAAATGTACCCCATGCCCACGGTTAACTATACCGCTGGATCTTTAATGTTGTGGCCCTATTTTTTTGGTGGAGGTCCTGGACCTCTTGTTCAGGCGCATGGTATCATGGATTCTAGCAAATACCAACAGAAATCTAGAAATCTGATAATGGGCCATTGTTGGATCTCCATCACGACAATGATCCAAACCAAACATCAAAATCAACACAAAAATGTGTCACGGCACAAAATGAAACTTCTGCCATGACCGTCCCAGTTCCCTGACATGGATCTGGCAATCTGAAGCAGAGATTCTGTATGGAGGAATGGGTCTCTGATCTCCAAACTCATCACACACACACATACACACACTTTCAATTATTTTACTTCAATGAAAGATTAGATTTTTTCAGATTTTTTGAATGAAAGATCATAACTAAACAATACGTGTGTTAAGTTTGAAAAATGCTTAATAATCTTTTCTGTGTTAACGTATTTCCAGTTTTACAACTTTGTTACCATGACAGTGACAACATAATCCCTAAAACAACCATAAAAATGATTATTAAACAATGATGATTTGTCTTTGTGAAATAAAATGCCACAAATGCTGTATATTGAGCACTAGTTGTATTGACCCTGTAATCTTCGTGAGCGCAGCAGAACTGTAGTTGTTCTGCAGATGTAATCGTCTCCTGCTCGTTGTGAGTGTGATCAAGCAGGTGTTGAGAGTCAAACAGGTAAAGCTGCATAGCTGTGCAATGAAGGCCGATGCCTGAACAGATTATCCTTGAGGCACAAAGACACCTGAGTGAAGTAATCCCACACACCAGTACAGCGCTGAGCAGTGTGTCGCTGTGTGTCGCACGTCTGCGGAGACTTAGTGTCTTATTGCAGACTCATAACCGCAGCTCTGACAGCCTCATCCATCATTACTGCTCTATGATCCTAATCAACTCCGTAACTAGGGATAAAGTTGGAGATCTATGGCAGCTCTCATTGCTGTTTTATAAATGAGGCAACATTTGGCATTGTGGGAATCAGTGTTTCCTACAGGATTTAGTTTTTGGCCCCTTTTATTTATTTATCTTTTATTTATTTTTTACACATCATATTACACATTTTACACATCATTTCACTTACAAATGAGAATATTTAACATTTTATATACGCATACATTAGTGGCCAATGGTGATGTCTGTCCTAGGAAAATTTAAATCTTCACCCTTTATTCAAATATTATTAAAAATGTGTTCATTTTGTATTATTGTATGTAATATTGCGTATTTGTTCTTGGAGTCAGTTGTTTTATTTGTGATAACGCAATGAAAAATCACAAATTGTGCGGACATCATTTTTGGTCAGGCTGACATACAAATAAATTATAAACGCATGCAACAACAACCAAGCAAATAATAATAACTGATTATGTTGTAGTCAATGTGAGCCTTTTCCTGTCCGCATTTATTTTCTTTTTTTCTTTTTTGCCTAGTAAAACAAAACACTGTGCCTTTTTTTACCAAATCATTTTGTCAGATAAATACCTTAATCAAGTTTAGTGTTTTTTTTTTCTTCCCTCAAATATAAAATAATTAGTTGATTTAATTGAAATTGTAGGGTCATTAAAACCAAATTTCCCCTCTGGACATCACCTTTGGCCACTACTGTATGTGTGTTAGGGGTGTGCCATATCATACCGTCCACGATAATACCGGTATACATTTTACATGATAAAAAAGTGTCATATCGCGATATCAATGATATAGCGACGCGATGACGTATGGCGCATTTACGTTCCCTAGCACGCACAACAACAACACCTGTCTGAGCGCGAGAGCAGCCTGTCAGCCTCCGATGACGATTTAGCAATTTCACAAACAGCTTGAGTGTTCAGCGGGGCTGCTGACGCGCGTCTTCTCTCGCGCGCGTTTAGGAGTCGGTACATGACTGAATGGTCTCTTGCACAATCGGGCCATCAGTGCATCGTAACTAAAGTTTATAATTGTCAAGTCTTCTTAATTCTTATCAGTTTAAACATTCAAGCGGTTTTAAACTATCCATTAAGCTACTCGCGCACTCTCTGAGAGTACATAGAGTACAGTTCGCGAGAAACTAGAGTTATTTTTCGCGGATTATATCGCTTTAATGGGGGGGAAAACGCAAAATTGTGTAAAACTTCCGGTCTTGGTAAGTATACTCATAAACACAGTCGGTTATGTATAAAACGCATGTGACAGTGTGACAGACAGTATAATGAAAACAGCAATGGATCCGTGCACTAGCTGTAAAAGTGACAGCAGCCATAGGCTATGCGTCTGTCATTAATGTTGTCGTCAAAACAACAAAAGATAGCTTTAATTGTAATGAATGAGAATTATTAGCCTATGTATTTTATTTAATCAGGAAACAGAACTAAAAGATTTTACATTTGATTACTTTATTATGTTTCTGTAGTATTTCTGAATACTGGTGTTAGACCTACACACATTTAACATTTAATTCAAAGATTGAAATCAAGCTTCCTTGAGTTGTGTAAACTCTTAACAACAAAATTACCACATTGTAAAGACGCAATGAGTGAGCAAACATTTAGGCGAGATAAACATAATAAGAAAATTTTCAACAACAACAAAAAAAATGTCTATATCGTCATAAATATCATTATCGCAAATATTCTTGAAATATCGTGATAGAATTTTGAGGCTATATCGCCCACCCCTAATGTGTATATGTGGAGGTTTTATAGTGTGGTTTGGTTTACAGTACCACTGTTGCATCACCACAGCAATATATTATACAGTACCGTTCAAAAGTTTGTGGTCAGTAAGTGTTTGATTTATTTGTTTTATTTGTTTTGAAGAACGTAATAGTTCTGTTCAGCAAGGATGCATTAAGTTAATCAAAAAGTGACCTCATTCTCATGGTGGTCTCATTCTCTCTCTCGCCCATCTGTCTCTCTCTCTCTCTCTCTCTCTCTCTCTCTCTCTCTCTCTCTCTCTCTCTCTCTCTCTCTCTCTCTCTCTCTCTCTCTGTCTCTCTCGCTCTCTCTGTCTCTCTCTCTCTGTCTCTCTCTCTCTCTCTCTCTCTCTCTGTCTCTCTCTCACTGTCTCCCTCTCTCTCTCTGTCTCTCTCTCTCTCTTTCTCTCTCTCTCTCTCTCTGTCTCTCTCTCACTGTCTCCCTCTCTCTCTCTCTCTCTCTCTCTCTCTCTCCCTCTCTCTCTCTCTCTCTCTCTCTCTGTCTCTCTCTCTCTCAGCTATTTAACAATTTATCTTCTTTTCAATATCAAAAAAATGATCTTTCTCAAGCCAATATCAAAGTTTATTATTGTAAATGTTGCATTAGTACATTTTTCCAAATGAAAGTTTAGTTTTTTATTCTTTAATCAAAACATTCAAACTAATCCAATACATTTACGGAAATACAATGAGTTGCTAACAGCGTTTTAAATTGAATGACGATCATGTTCTTGATAATGAGGGTAACTTTGTTAAATGCCCAATGTAACTAATTAGTTAATTATGATGTGTATTATTAGTGACTTAAAAAAAAGAACAGAAAATAATAGAAATGAAAAAAGATGATTGTGTTTTTCAGCAGTCGAGAGCCAAGTGCGAGAGAAGCGAATGTAAAGGTCTGTGTGTGTAGAGCCAGGGTTCATTCCCATGTCTCCTGTAGGATTATTCACAATGAGCGCTTTGTCCAGCAGACATTAGGCTAATATGTGTCCAGTCTTTATATTTGTACTTACTCTGAGACGAGAGAAAGACGGCTGTGTGCCGTCATGAGCTGACGGGGGTTTGTGTCAAACGCTCTTTTGTGTCCCTGCGTCCTCAGTGAATGGCCCGGGTTCAGCCGGCTGGCATACGGACACACTCCTCACACCCGCTCTGGGTCCGCAGTGAGAGAAATAAAGTCTGAATTACGATGTAGTCGCAACTCTAAGATATAAACTTGCATTTCATAAATTTGATCACAATTGCGAGTTTATACAGTATCTCGTAATTCTGACTTTATAACTTGATATTGTGGGTTTATATCGCTGAGGAAAAAAGTCATAATTGCATAAAAAAAACAAGCTTTTATACCATTCCCACTGTTTTCGACCAATGGGAACGCGTTCTTCATTCGTGGTCTCGTTATAGATTCTTTTTTTCTCTCCGCAAATATTTACATTTTAATTTGTATAATTTTTAAACGGTAAAGCAACAATCTTTTATTATGACGGGTCGCCGACAAATAAAAACATGCGCTGTGGGTTTCAGAACGAAGCGCAGTTTGATTACGAGTTTATATTGAGAATATTGAGCTCTAGAGAATCAAAGAAAAAAAAAATCATGTTTTTCGCAGCAAGATAATGCACAACGGTCTGTGCTGGTTTCAAAAGCTGTCGAGAGCCTGGCGTGGCTGCTGATCTCCCCCTCCAGCTCCGGCATCAGGAACACACATCACACACTGCACTCTTTCTCCTGCAGGGAGAACACACACGTGTGTTTGGCCCAGTGTCGGCCCGCGGCTGGGGTTCAGTGTTGCGCAAGTTACTTCCAAACTGTAATACATTATACATTACTTGTTACTGTAATTTAATATTTAACAATATTACTGTATCAGAATTGTAATGCTTTATTACTTTTGAGTTACTTTCACCAAAATAGCTTTACAGAAGTAGAACTTAACATTCTAAGGCTGTAACGATATGCGATATGAAACACTCAGATCCACGAACCTGCAGAATCGCGACACACCAAGAGTTATGCTTCCTGTCCAGATCCAATACTACCACATCTTTAAATTACTATTAGTATTATTTGAATTTTGAAGTTAACATTATAAAATACGTAGACCTACACCACAAAACTAGTTGAGATTATTTAAAATTGGGGAATTTCAGCGTTATGGATGTGACATTTGCAGTCAAAACTTGAAAAATAACTTCATATATTTATTCGATTTTATTTTTTATATTTTCTGTTTTTAATTTACTTTTAGTTAAAATTTCTATTAATGATTTAGTAAACTTTTATTAGTTTTAAATTTGTATTTATTAGTTTGCTTTTTTTACAACTTCAAGTTAAACTAAATAAAAATGCTAAGGCGTTTATTTGGTTCATTCAACAATTGCAACCACAAAAAAAAAGTACAAAATAAGCAACATTATTTTTTCTCACTTCATATAAGCTCAGTTCAAAGTCCTAGTTTTTAGATACTTTTGGTTACATTTAAAATTGCACGCATCCTTCATGGGCAAGGCAATCCCATAATGCATTACGAACTAAAACCAAAGACGGTTTAATTTGGGTTAGAATGATTTTGCCACTTTAAATAAATGTAGGATTTTAGTCAGTTTAGTAAAGTTCAGTTGTTACTGACTCACATGCTCTTTTGTCAGTGGTGTTACACCTACAACCAGTTACACCTCTTCAATTTCATGATGAAGCTGATTATCAAGATGGAGGAATGAATTAGAAAAACAAAAAACACGGATTTTAACATCTTTTAATTCTATATAAATTTAAATATCTTACCAAACATGACCTTTAGCCTAATGAAGAACTTTGGTCTTTTCCAAGTATTTCCAAATATTTTTATTTTGTGTTACTATTATTGTGAGATTAAAATTTGTGCCTTTTTTTGTAATTCAAAATATTTATTTTAAATTTTATTCATTATAAAATATTTTATTTACAAAATATTTTTTGTTAATTATTTTTTTTTTTAAATTTTTACAAAAAAATTTTAAACTCCGTCTGGTGCTCTTTGGTTATTTTTAACCGAAAAATGTGTTGTTTTTGTAGAATATTTTGAACTTCATCGGAATGGTATGAAACTTGGTAAAGGTTTTGGTTCTTGCTATGTGAACACAAAAACACAATCATGGACATGATTCGATAAGGTTAAATGGTCCTGATTAAAAAAAAAGTCACACGTGTATTGTTCGTGGTCAATGTTCACTGCCCTGGAAATGAATGGGAATCGCATTCCTCTAGTGGAAGTGTTTGGCACTCTAGAGATATCAACCTCACATTTTTAACGCAACTTGTTTAGATGATTGGATTTGATTTTCTCAGTTTTAGAGTAAAACATGATTTGAGAAATATATATATATATATATATATATATATATATATATATAATTAATTTTTTTATATAGAAATAGAAACGTGTATTTTGTGCATTTTTCATAACAATAAACTTTAATTTACTTACATTAAAATTAATTAATTTTGTTGTGTATTATTATTTTCTTATATTTATTATTAGAGCATTGTACTATTAACTCAAAATATTAAAGCAAAGTATTTTACAGTATTCATTAATCTGTTATTATTAGTTAATAAAAATGTTCATGTTAGTTTGTTTGAGATGTTGAGATTAACATTAAGATTAATAAATGCTGTAGAAGTATGTTTCATTGTTAGTTCATGTTAACTTTAGTTAACTAATGAAAATATTGTAAAGTGTTTCCTTTTCTACAATAATCTGAAAGTGTGTGCCAGCGTCTGCCGCTGGATCTGTGCGGTGACCCGACACACTTAAACAAGTTATGACACGTTATATTTCACCGTATCATCATCACCAATGTTTAACTAAATGTTTTGGTACCTCAGTCCAGTGAGGAGACACACACACACACACACACACACACACACACACACACACACACACACACACACACACACACACACACACACACACACACACCCTGTCTGAAGTGAATGAAGTTAAACATTAACTGTGTGAAAGGATGTTACAGCAGGTTTGAGGGTGTTTATATGTTAATGTGTGATGTGGGAACGGGTGACAGGTTGTTGTCAGGGTGATGCTGAGCTAGAATTTAACTCAGCATTCTTTCAACCCACACACACACACACACACACGAGGAAACTGTCTGTGTGTGGCTAATCAATATAGTGATCTGTAAAGGGTTTGTAAAAACTGTTGAGTTTCAGTGGCGTTTCGACTAACATTCACTGAGGTTTATGGGTGAATTTTACAAAGAACATTATTAAGATTTTTGTTTTGTTTTAAACGTTTGAACGGCAGTGTATATATATAGGCGTATATATATATATATATATATATATATATATATTAGTATAATTGTGGTAAATTATGACAAGAATATATTGTTTTAGGATTCACCTTTATAAACATTTGATCAAATTTGACTAAATGAAAACAAGCCGCAACTCACAAACGCGCACACACACTCACTTACACACGAATACTCACTCATGCACACGCACTCACAAACACACACACACACACACAGATTCACAAACACACACTTACACACACACTCACTCATGCACGCACACACACACACAAACACACGCTGACACACACACTCACACACACACACACTCACTCATGCACACACACTCACAAACACACGCTGACACACACATGCACACATACTAGATTTCGCTATCTTTGTGGGGACTTTCCATAGGTGTAATGATTTTTATACGGTATGAACTGTAATCTGTCCCCTTACACTAACCAGACCCTTAAACCTACCTATTTCACACACACACACACACACACACACACACACACACACACACACACACACACACACACACACACACACACACACACACACAGAACTTTCTGCATTTTAACATATAAAAAAAAAAAATGAGTATGTTTATTAATCCGGTGGCTGGTCCCCACAGTGTAGGTGAATTCAGGTTTTACTATCCTATGTCATATAAACCTGCATACTCTCTCACACACACTCACACACACTCACAGACTTTGATGGCCAGCGGTACTCCTGAGTTGTGTGTGTTGATGAGAGGCTCTATCTCTCCGCTGTAAGAGATGGATCAGTGTGAGCTGTTCAACACACTGCCCTAATGACATCATCAGTCTCAACACCAGCATGGGCTGGAGTCAATCATCAAAATACTCAACGGTATCGCTCATGTATTTAACTCCTGTTGTGAAGCTGAACAAACCGTTTATTTGTGCTATGGGTCAAGCAACTCCCAAACTTCCCATAAGGCTTTTCTCTGACGGGAAGGCAGGAGTCATGACTCACTGGATTGCTGCCATGATCTCTGTATTCAGACCCGTAGCTTGAGCTGTAGATCTTACACAAACACAACCTGTCCACTCAATAAATGCACACTGTTGTTTCTATAGATCATCGTGGCTCTCTGTATGTATGGCTGGTAAACAGTTGAGTGGCTGAACAGAGCCAGTAAACCCCTGCCAGGTCTAAAGTTAGCGCACCCAATGGCAGCTGCCGCGCCACTCACTCCCACACTCACAGGCCAGTTGTCCAAACCAGTAACACGACGAGCCGCCCGAAGTCCTTCACAACAGCTGAGGAAGATCTGATGCGGGACTGCTTCACTTTTACACTTGCTGAATAAGTATTTTTGGAGACTGTTTCCACACAAACACGGCAACTATTTATCGTGCCTTTCCATCCAGTGGTCAAGTTAGCGCTTGAGACTTTGTGATGTTTGAGTCCTATTTTTGAGAAGCAAAAAAAGGGTTTCAAATAGTTTTTAGTGTTAGAGTTGTAAATAACTAAATCTATTGATGCTGCTAACAGAAAATTATAATTCTGTGCTGTTAACATCACTTTCAAAAGCAGTGACTCTTTTTGAACAGGTTTCTTGAGCGCTCCTCCATCCGCTGTCAGATGAAGGCATCGTCCCAGCCCAAACTCACACACACTTCTGATGGAGAAGCGGCTGTTTGCGATGTTCAAACCACAGAACAAGCTGAGATCGAAGAAAGTACTTCAACAGTTAAAAAATCAGCTTATACCAAGGTTATTTTCGTAAATGAAATCTATAATTAAGACGAAACGATTGATCAAAAAACATTTTCATAAACGGAAATAAAATGCAATTTTCAAAATAAACGAAAAGCTAAAAAGAAACAAATCTAACAACAGTTACTGAAAAATGGACCCTATTTTTACTTTGTTAGCAGACATTACTAGTCTTGCGTTGAAAAATTAACCAGTGCAAGTTAATACACAGAAGAAAGAAAAAATCGTGGAAATCTTTTATCAAAATCTGAAAATGTGCTTCCGCTCTGGAATGGCTTTCCCTTAGGGCTGGACGATATATGGCCAAATTTTATATCCCGATATATTTCTTAATTTCGGTCGATACGATATAATTCCGATATCGATATGAACAATATAAAAGCCTCAGAAAAACTGCCAAGAATGCTCATAACAGATGTCTGTTCCAACAATCTTCTGAAAAATGAATTTGCCAAGTCTATGAAATCTGCTGGAGTCTTTCGGTACTGCACCATAACAAACTACATGATGCAATGAAATAACCCATCATAACAATAATATTCTCTTCTCAATACCTGCTACAAGACTATGAAAGCATATGGGTAGCAATATTCAGTTTGAAATGTAATATGCAAAATGACAATGTAATATGTAAAATGGCAAAGCATTTCTGTTTTTAAATTTACATTTGCCATTACATTTGTGCACAAAATGGGGGAATTTTTTTCCGATTTAAATCCCATTTCCTGCATTTACATAAATTTAGGGACTATGGTGTTACAAAATCCAGGAAATAATTAAGTTGATTATAATGATAAATTCTGCCAAAAATAAAAGTAGGCTACTAAACTATGTATAACAAAAATATGTCTTACTTTTTTCAAGACTTGAGATAATCATTTTATAAAGTCAAAAATGTTCACCATTAATGTTTTATGTGTAAATAAAACTGAAATATACAGAAATTGAATAAGGTTATCAAATAGTCTGAACTGCATAAATTGTAAATTAAATATAGATTAATCCTTATTAAAGCTACAAACGTTCTTTAGACGAGATCAGTAAGTAATTTGCTCTGTTCCCCTTTGTTCTTTGGTTAACTTAACTGACAAACAGAATTGGCTGCTGTCCCTTTAAGATCTGTCGCTGATGAGAGGATCTTACGCATTTAATTTTCTCATTTAGGCTACTCTTAACTTTCATTTAAGATTTTATTTAACTCATTTTGACTGTTCTTGTGAGGATACAAAACAGACATTTTGGCATAAATGTGCGTGTTATTATTCAAGCGCTAAAGAAAGAGAACTGGATTCTGCGCGTCGTGTGCGTGTGTGTGTGCGCGTCAGGACATTCACAGGGAGCGATACCTGCTCATTAGAACTTTCGGTGAGCTATTTTTAGAGTGTGGAAGCGACGTTCCTGGCCGCGGACGCGCGCATCGACACAGTCTATCTCCTGATCCTCGTCTGATGTGTTCCCGCTGCTAGTCGGACTCGGCAGTCACACTCCGGCACATTTTGCAGCACGCTGAAACACCGAAACACCACTGAATTTATACCACTGAATAAGTCTTTCCTCTCTTATCAACTATTTCGTCTGCTTTCTCCTCACTTGTGGAAGCTCGTTCAGTCACATTTGCATTGCGGTCAGGGGCGCTCCTTCTGTGGCTGAAACTTGCCGTGTTGGAGAACCGCTGCTCTGAGCAGTGGCTGCGTGTCTGTGGTGTACGTCATCACAAAAGTAGCCAATTTTGTTCTGCCCTTTCTGACGGCTGCACGCCTAACGTCAGTCAGTGACAAATGCTGCTATGTATATTGAAATATCGAAAATGTGTTTAAAAATCATATCACCGTTATCGGAAAAAAAATATCGCGATATATATTGATATTGAATTATTGTCCAGCCCTACTTTCCCTCTATGATGACGTCAGTTTGACGGCTTGGGTTGAATATCCTGAACTTCTCTCCTCCAACCATCAGTCTGCTGTGAGCGAGAGATGGAGAGGAGGTACGCTAGAGTCAAGCCCCGCCCTCTCTTCAAGATCCCAATTCCAAGATTCCGTTTCCAAGATTCCGTTTCCAAGATTTTGTTTCCAAGATTCCGTTTCCAAAATTCCGTTTCAGTTGGTTGCAACCTCTGGTTCACAGGGACTTTAAGTTTGTGTCGCTGTGTTTGCGTCCCTAATCTTACATCAAAATGTCCATTTTTTGCAATTAGTTTTCTTTGAATTCTGTTAACCAGAGAACTAAAACTGAAATAGAATCTAGAAAAAGTGAATTAAAACTCATAAATCAAACTAATAAAAACAAAACTAAAATTTATAAGAAATTTGAAAACTATTAAAATAAAAATGTATTTAAAAATGCAAAACTTTTCCATTTTAGCAAATAAATATCGACCTGTTTGTAAAAAATAAATATATATATATATTTATTCCTCACTCCCCGCGAATATATTCAGTGCTAATTTTTTTATTAATTACCTATTATCTCATTATTACATTGCTTTCTGTAAAACTTGATTTTGCTGTGAATTTTGTTAACACTTTATTTTACAGTGACTTTGTTACATGTACTTGTTATAGTAATAACAGTAAATTATGCATAATTACATGAAACTAACCCTTAACCACAACTCTACCCTAACCCTATATCAGTACATGTTGTTAATTAATATTACTCAGTACTTAAATGTATAACTACACTGTAACAAGGACACCTTAAAATAAAATGTAAATTTTTTTTTACCTGGAGGCTTTAAAGTTATATATATATATATACAGGTAAGAATATTAAAAAAAAAATAAACCATAATATTTCATAACAGTTTAGCATGTAATAAGTATGTAATAATTGTATAATAGTTAACTACTTCAATTGCACAGAAGTACATATCATCTGATTTAAAAAATATATATATATTGCGCCTCTTAAATAACTACTATAGTTTCTTCTGTATATATTAATCAACGTTCTATTAGCTTGTAGTGTAGCAACTAATTGTACAAGTAGCTTGAGTTGTAGTTGAAGTACTTGTATCTTCACGAGGCATTGAGTGTCTGTTTGACGTCACACTGTCCTCACGGCTGACCATGCCTGCAAACACAAGCCACGACTTGCCCCGTTTCCACAGAAGATGTCAGAGCTCAGCTTTATTCCTGTAATCTGGATGACTATAATTAGTGGCGCATTCCCTTTCCTGCGCGCCCCTCCCTCACATTTCCACATTCAATTGAATACTTCTGATTCCAGCACATCCAGCTGGTGTCCTTCCCCAGTCTACATGTGACCTCTGGCGATCCGTCTTTCGGACAGGCCCTCCGTCACACGCTGCTTTTCTCTTCTGGGGAGTCGCCGCCTTTGTGCTGGATGTGCAGGAATTCCCCAGTAACCCGAGCTCACAGTAATTGGGAAAGTGGATCTTTTTCTTTTGTTCCTGTTTTCAATTAGCACAGCTGGGTGGAGATCGTCCCAGAGCCATGCTGGGACACCGACTCAAACGCAGTTACAGTCCTCCGCTTTTATTATAACCTTTCAGATCATTTTAACATTTCATTTAATATTCTACAATATTATTGATCCTCCTGCATTGACACCATTATATCAGAACTGAACTGAGCTGGACGATGACATCACGGTTTTCTCCAGAGCGGCTATATATATGTAAAATATAAATTAACTAAATTAATAGCTTTTTTTACAACAGAAATTAACCATCACTGAACTTACTTAAGCTGGACTGTGGCGCTATTTTCTTCTGGAAAAAAAATTTGTTGCATTATTTTCCTGTTATCTTTGTAAAGCTGCTTTGAAACACTCTGTATTGTAAAAAGCGCTATATAAATAAAGGTGACTTGACTTTAGATGAAATGACCTTTGAGATACTTTTAAGAGTTTTGTGGAAAAGATAAACACCCTTGATCCCGTGGAGAGTTTCAGTTCCAGTTTGCACAAAAGGTTAAAACAATCAGTCAAAAGGTTTTGGTAACACTTTAGACATCCTACAAGATCTTGACCAAAAATGTATTCACCTCTATAACATCACAACTATAACATCACAACATGCATACATTTTTGGTCAAGATCTTGTATTGCCAATGCAAGAGTCCAGCACTCTGTAAAGTCTCCTCCAGCACATCCCAAAGACTTTCAGTGAGTTTAAGCTCTGGACTCAGAGGTTAAAATAATTCTTCATGCTCCTCCCAACCATTCTTTCACAATTTGAACCTGATGAATATTAACATGCTAGAGTAGAAACAGAATAGTCACTAAAATAATAAGCCAATCATAGCCTCTTCAAATTTTGCCTATTTAAATCCGGACAGAGACCTTTTTGGCTGGGCAGTGTATATATATTAATATGCAGAATAATAGTTGACGAAATAAAAAAAAACATATTTGACAAAAGTATTATCTTATACAAGTCAGCACTCAGGTAGATTCAAATCTTATAGATATCCAACACAGATTGTTTTCTTAAGTACGTGTGTGTGTGTGTGTGTGTGTGTGTGTGTGTGTGTGTGTGTGTGTGTGTGTGTGTGTGTGTGTGTGTGTGTGTGTGTGTGTGTGTGTGTCCGCGCCAGCTCCGTCTGGAGTGTGTTGAAATCACTATGGCTACAGACAGACTCACATTCCTGGAGTTGTGTTGCTGGACGCTGAACACATGCGGGTGAAAGGTGCTCTGTAATTACAGCATCAGACCAGGTGATCTGGGTAGGGGTCGTTATCTGTTCAAACAGGACATATCAAACAGACCGTCCCAGTTTTTCTATTAATAATTAATAGGTTTTAGTAACATCACAGATTGTTTCTAGTCATCCTCAGGTGGTATTAGGAGGGGGGGCATACTCTTTTTAGAGAGCATCTGATTGGACAAAATCTGTGGTTCAACATGAGTCATCAATATGTTTTGCGCCATTTTCTTGGAACAGAAAATCAGTCAATTTCAAAGGATAATAGATAAATGTTTTATGTAGATTACCTGGGATGTTTACAGTAAGCTCAGTGGCCACAACAGCTGATTCTTCTTCTACACTCATTTTTTTTTTATTTAAAAAGAAAATACTGAATATTTTAAATGTTATGTCAAATGTTAAAATAGCAATGTAAAAAAATATAATTTTTTTCATACTGCATGAATTGAGGCTGTTTGTGTGTGACTCACAGGCTCCAGAGATCATTGGTGTAGACCCTCTGTCTAAACCCCATCACAGACGTTTGCTCATCGCACTGGATGCGGTCTTAAAACTGCATCCAGTGCATTATTTTCTGGGGAAAATAATCCCAGAAGTCTCCTTGATTGCCCCTCTTTAGATATATACATGAGATTAAATCAAGACTGAGACTAAATCAATCACTGTTGCAGTGTAAGCATGTTTGTTGACGTGGACTTGGCCCATGACAAGCGCTGGAACTATACTTGTGTGTGTGTGTGTGTGTGTGTGTGTGTGTGTGTGTGTGTGTGTGTGTGTGTGTGTGTGTGTGTGTGTGTGTGTGTGTGTGTGTGTTATTTTCCACCGCTAGCACACTAACAGGAAGAGCGGGAAGCTCCGCTCAGAGATGTTGTGTCCATCTGGCTACTGTGAGTGTGTGTCAGTGTTGTTTCAGCCTGTGTGTCACCCCTAATCCACCACCAAGCCATTGTTTCTTTGAGATGTGTGTGTTTCCTCTGCAGACAGCATGTGGCTCGTACACAAACATGGCCGTGCGAGAACCCAAGCGTCAGCTACCCCTGTGCCTCATAATCTCTGCTTTATTTTTCCAAACTAGTTGAGAAAATAATTTCTGAAAAACTATAAACCGTATCGTTCAACCTTAGACTGGGTAGGGAAAAGTACAAATATGGGGGCTCGCCCGGGTCGTAATATTTTTATGAAATGGGTTTTGATTTGATTGTTAATTATGATAATAGACTCTTTTTTTCTATACAAGTCTATACAATGAATAGTATGTGTTAATGATGTTCTTAGTCTTTCCTTCCTGTGACATGTGGCTCAGAGAGAAGCTACTTTTAATACCTTAGAGTTAATGTTGAAATGCCACATACAGTTAAAGATATCGATACAATTCCAACCAAAATACCAATAATAATCAGGGGGAAAAAAGCATAATGTGAGACTTTAAATTATAAACAAGACAGGGAATCTTATTTTGAAATGTCTGTGCTGTACTATTGCCGGCTGCTAATTCTAAAACATACTTAAAAAAATGAAATATGCACTCAACCATCTACAACATATTACAATATAAACACCTAGAAAGGCTTGGCATAAATGTGCTGTATTCGCTGATTGCTAGCTCCTCTGAAACTTTTGAAACATGGAGCCCTTATATTTATTTAACCACTTGTGGCTTATTTTTTGTTATGCCGCTAGTCCTGTTAAACTCTACAAAACGAGAGAAAGCAAAAACTGCCATTGACCAATTGTAAATAAATTTGTTTGCATTAACAATAAGCTGTTAAACAGCTGTTCTGCTGCACATATTAGCTTTAGCATGTGGGAAGATGGGCCTCAAATTTAAGGGGCCCAACCCACAGGTGCAGGACAGCTGCCCCACCCAGACCCCGAAGACCCCCGAGGGCTCGTTCCTTCTCTCCTTCAGAACCCGAAGACCCCTGAGGGCCCGTTCCTTCTCTCCTTCAGACCCCGAAGACCCCCGAGGGCTCGTTCCTTCTCTCCTTCAGAACCCGAAGACCCCTGAGGGCCCGTTCCTTCTCTCCTTCAGACCCCGAAGACCCCGAGGGCTCGTTCCTTCTCTCCTTCAGACCCGGAAGACCCCCGAGGGCCCGTTCCTTCTCTCCTTCAGACCCCGAAGACCCCCGAGGGCTCGTTCCTTCTCT
This sequence comes from Siphateles boraxobius, assembly GCF_051911475.1. Lineage (NCBI taxonomy): Eukaryota > Metazoa > Chordata > Actinopteri > Cypriniformes > Leuciscidae > Siphateles > Siphateles boraxobius. The sequence goes on along the minus strand of NW_027509199.1, from coordinate 90,092 downwards.
CCTTCAGACCCGGAAGACCCCCGAGGGCTCGTTCCTTCTATCCTTCAGACCCCGAAGACCCCCGAGGGCTCGTTCCTTCTCTCCTTCAGACCCCGAGGGCCCGTTCCTTCTCTCCTTCAGACCCCGAGGGCCCGTTCCTTCTCTCCTTCAGACCCCGAGGGCTTGTTCCTTCTCTCCTTCAGACCCCGAGGGCCCGTTCCTTCTCTCCTTCAGACCCCGAGGGCTCGTTCCTTCTCTCCTTCAGACCCCGAGGGCTCGTTCCTTCTCTCCTTCAGACCCCAAAGACCTTCATAAATCTAAAAACAACTAGCCTATCTCTGTTAATGAACACCACTGTTAATGTGTTTCACGCAGCTGGGGTCTCTTAAACCACAACTGATAGTTAGGTTTAAAAAACACGAGTTATGTTAAAATATTTTACTTCAAGGTTTATATTCTGGGAAATTTAACATTTGGAAAAAATTCTACAAACAGCTTATTAAAGAAACACAATTATAGTTAATCAGAAGGATTTTTAAGGACAAAACTTTGAACTTTAGCACTTTAAAATAATCTTGTCAGGACTAAAAAGTTCCCCTAATTAAAGAATCTTCCTCATATATCTTCCTCATGTATCTTAAACTCCCTCACAACTCGTGCTGAGAGATCAGAGCAGCGCATGGACACATTTCTTCCTGTTCTGCCACTGCGTGGCCTGACATCAGCAAGAAGTAGATAGTCTTCCCAGCGGAGCATGAATACTTCCAGTGAGTCACTCTCTGATTGAGGCTTTGTGTATTTTGTGACTCATTTGGCCACAAACTGCCATGTTTGGTCCAGTTTACAAGTGTACAAACAAGCAGGTGTAGTTGATGAGGCGCATATTTTAGATTAATTTTTTTTTTTTTAAAGATCCGTAAAGAATGTAACCAACCAAGGCATACGTTAATTAGGGGAAAATGTGTCTTCATGTCACCAGCGTGAAAATGTAGACATGTTGCTGCCCTCGAGTCATTCATTCTATAAAAATTATGTAATTGAATCTATAGATCTTTTAGGCCCAGATTTTTATATTGATTGCTTGGTCATAATTAAGGTTTAAGTGTGATTGTTGACTATACATATTTTCTGTACTATATTAATCAATTAAGTTTGTCAAAAATACTATAACAGTGTTGCATGAAGAAACATTTTCAGCAGGACTGGTCACATTTATATACTCCATTGCTCAGTAAAATGTTGTGGGTGGAATCCAGTAATTTCGTTCTGGAGTTTCACAAGGCCGAAAAACATTCCCAACGCTGATTTTGTTTGTGTTCAAGCTGGACAAATTCGTTATGTTGACCAACAGAACACTACTCGGTGTGAAAGTGACTTCTGTATGAGCTGTGCTTCATACGTCACTACACTACTGACAATGGAAAATTTCCACAAAATTTCACCAAAATGTTGCTAATGTAGCCGCACCTTAAGAATGATGAAATAACTTCATTATTTTTCACATTGCAATAATACTTAAATACTTTTTTTTTTTTAAATACGTGACTAAGAACTTCCCAGGATAAATTAAGGACGGAATTAATTTTGGGTTGCATTTAAAATGTAAAATGCAATTGACGTGATATGACTTCACGCTCAAATTCAGTGTATATAACAAATTTAAAGCTAAGTGTTTATAGTGTAACATAGCAATCTTCTATTGGTCACATCATTTCAATTCGCATGTCTTATTTCAGCAAACTTGAAATTTCATACAGAGCAGAATGTGAAACTTTTTCACATGAGATTTGAACGAAATGGTGTGACCTCCCCTTTAGCTTTGCAGGTGATCAACTGGTGGTCAATAAAAAGCCTCCTGATAACCACATTTTGGAGCATAACCAATGCTGTACAAGACTTGAATTTCATTCATCATTTACCGTGTCCTGCAGATCTACATTCCTGCAGAGCTCATTTCCGATTCTAATGAAACACACCTGAACCAGCTCATCGAGGTTGAAAATGTCAGTCAAGGTTGAGATCCGATCTCACCCCTGAACTAGACAATAAAGCCCACCTGATAATGAAAGAAACGTTAAACTGGTTCACTGACTGAGGAACACTGGGATTGTCATTCAGCAACCGCCTGGCTGGCGCTCGTGGCCTTGCAAGAAAAAATGCAGAGGAGCCAGAATTTCATGTAGCTGCAGCTTTGAAGGGTTCACTGAGGCTGGAGGAGTGTCGAGCTGAGGAAACACACTACACCTGTTCCTTGATTCACGAATCGCAGCGTTTGTTCATGCTGGACGTTTGGAGGCGTGACGTTTAGTTACAACTGCAGGTCAAACAGCTGAGCTGAGTCCAGCCATGGCTTGAGTTGAACGGTTTAAGTCAGATTCTTATATCTTTAGCACAAGAGTTAGAAAAACATCAGACCACCGGAGAGAAACACTCTTGCATCTGGCTATTTGGAGTAACTGACTTAAAGTAGCAACATATATAGTTTTGTTGGTTGTATTTAGTTTAAATTTGTCTGTTCAAAATGCTGTCAGCCAAATTGACATCATCTAATATTGTTTGACATCCAAAATTTTGCATTTTCTTGCAAATGTTTTTGCGTTCCTCAATGAATTTTGCACTCACTCACAACACTTTTGCCTTTGCTTGCTAAACTTTTGTTTATGGTTGTAAAACTTTTGTTTTTGATTGTAAAACGTGTGCGTTCCCCCGAGTAAGTTAACATTTGCAAGTTCGCAAAACCTTTGCATTCACCCAAGGGACTTTGTGTTTGTTCCCAAAGAACTCAAGAATTTTGTGAGCTGAATATTTTTGTAGGGAAAGTGAAAGATGGTAAAGGACAGGTGTGCCCAAACACACCTGAACAAGCGAATCGAGGTCTGAAGGACCACTAGAAAGATACAGGCGGGTTAATATCAGGGTTGGAGCAAAACTTTGCAGGACTGTGGCTCTCCAGGACCGATGTTGTTCGGATCCAGCGACAATCCAATTGCAATTATCACATTTTACTATTACTGTTATGCATTACTATGTTTTGGTGAATTCTTAAGAATGAGCGATCTTATTTGTATGATCTGCTCTTGCTCTGAAGGCTAGGTTTAGGGGTGGGGTAAGGGGTTGACCTTCATGCTTAGTTTATTTTTTTGGTTGATTTTTTTTTTTTTATTACAAATTGTAAGAATCCAAACAACTCAAAGTTGTTTGGACTCAAAAAATAACTGCTTTTTCTCATGAGATCGGGTTGCCTTCAGAGCATATTTGAATCTAGCATTGTCTCAGGGTTAGCACAGGCAAGCATCATTCACCAAAATCTAGCTCTCTAATATTGTAGGTTAGGTACCATTTTGTGAGCTCCAAAGCACTGATTATATATTTTTCTCCCATCTCACTTTTACCCCATAACCATGTCCTTTTAGTTGCTCTGGCGAGCTTCCCCAACACTGACGCCGCTGTAGTTCGACACGGCCAAGAAATCAAAATTTCCTCTGAAAGATAGTTGGGTTCCTTCTAAATGGGTTTTAGAATAGATTGAAGGATTAGGCTAAAATGCCCAACATGGAAAATCACCAAGTGTTCCTAGAGTAGTTCTGATTTGCTTGACCTCCTGAACACTGTAAATGCCCTTCTGCAGAAGTGTGTTTAATGTGAACATTTGCTGTTTTTCTTGTGCAGCCACATTGAGAAGATCACCACATGGCACGACCCCAGGAAGAACCTGACCCCCTCGGTGACCCAGATGGGTCTGCACAATCAAGCCTCCACTAACGCCAACATACAGCAGCGCTCCATGGCCCTCTCTCAACCCAACCTCGGTGAGTGTGAACGCCATCCCTATTACTCATGCAAACACACTCGTTCTCTTGAGCTGTTTCAATCAGCTGGCATGGTGTTCGCTCCAACGCTCGATGGTCCATGACATCCACACACACATCTAATATCACAGCTCTGATGTGCTAGCATATATTTCTTCTTTTGATTTTAGAGGTGTGTGCTAAGGCAAGCATCTCTATTATTACGCTCATAGGGTTAGAGATTTAAACAGCTCCGAGTCTTAAAGGGTTTTCTCTTCATAAGTAAATTCTGTCATCATTTACTCACTCTCATGTTGTTTCATAAGACAAATGAATCAAACTTTAGAGGTTCCTTTCAGTCCCCCCATTGAAAGTCCAAGTGTTGAAAAATTAATCCATGTGAATAAAGCAGTTTAATCCATACATGAATAACACCACATATTACCCATAAAACCACATAGTAACTTGCTAAAAACCCATGAGAAGCTTTCCGAAATCGCCTCCTCTACCCTTTTATAGGGCATTTGTAGTGGTGGCTGAAACCATGGTGGACAGTTAAGTGCACTCATTCAATCCCACAAGTATCTGTATCTGATGTACACTCAGCTGCTAGGTAATAAGCCAGGGGTGTCAAACTCACCCCTCGTCATGCACATTTACTTCAAGAATATACAAATCTAGTCAGCTTTTTGGGCTAGGTACCAAACAAAGTGTTTCATCCAGCAATTTCTTACTTTAAGTATTTGTTTATGACATGAACACTATTTGTCATGTGTGTATAACAGCACACACATCAATCTGTCTGTTGAGCAGTGGCTCTGAATGTGTAACTGCTCCTTTTGAGGGCTCAAAGTCTCCCAGCTGACAGATCTGAAAGCTTTTAAAGCTGTCGTACTGTATGTGAGGCACTTTGTTCAGTGTCTGCTCTGACTCTGTCAGTACGCTAAATGACTTCCAAATGTGCTGTCTTTGTTTGCCCCCCCCCCCCAAATCCTGATTTGTGATGAAATGGAAAAAAAGGTGTGCCTCTGCTTTGTTGGCAGCCGAGAAACAGATTCCAGTGAAGGGGGGTGGGGGGGATAAGAGCGAGACGAAAGAGTTTGGAGGGAGAAAGACTCCTTCCAGCACATACAGTATCTCAGCGTATAGAGTTACAGTACACACGACAAAGTTTAGTCTGCAGTCACAGGAAGTAAAGATATTTAATAAAAGTTACAATACTTGACTCCCAAACAAAAACTGACCTCCCAAAAGAACATGTCCAGTGTGTGTATTGCAATAAAAAATATCAAAAAGTTTCCAGTGTGACCGTAGCACGCATCATGAGTTATAGGCAGCGCTGGTGATGACATCTCACCGCACTGGATGTGAATAAAGCTGCTCAGCCTGAAATAATGAACTGTGTGTGTGTGTGTGTGTGCGTGTGTGTGCGTGTGTGTGTGCGTGTGCGTGTGTGTGTGCGTGTGCGTGTGCGTGTGCGTGTGCGTGTGCGTGTGCGTGTGCGTGTGCGTGTGCGTGTGCGTGTGCGTGTGCGTGTGCGTGTGTGTGTGTGTGTGTCAGCCAACCTGCTACACTCGTTCAAACGGCCGTTTTCCTCCCTGATCTTCTGTAATCTCAACCATTCATTTCTGCCTTGCACGATCTTCTGATGACTCAACCGGTCTTTTTTCTGTGTTTTTTTTTTTTTTTTTACATGGCTGTGTCATCCATTTTGGCTCACTAGAACAAGTTCAGAGGACTCACAATAGAAAGCCGTGACTCAGACCTGGCCCCTTCAATCCCACAATGCCTTGTTCTTCCTCTATCCCTGGCTTTTTTCAGTCTCTGGGAACTTGAGGGGCAACAGATTTCCTCTATTCTTAGTTTAGACCAGCTCGAGCCTTCACCTGTTGTGTGTATTCACGGTTGGCCCCCCTCAAAATTTAGGGATTATAGGTAATTGACAGTTGACACTCTAATGCGGGGCCTAAGGTCCTGTTTTTCCCAGTCTTTTCCACTCTTATTAGAACTCTATAGTTTGTTCCGTATCTTTTTCTCCTTGCAGTTGATAACAATGGACATATTGCATCACACTCGTTTTACAAGCAGCTGTTCTGCTTTTTTAGCTCTTAAGCTGAAATTAAGCCCAGCATGAATGTGTGGTTTGGGTCAATGATGTGACGCCCATTTTTTAATGTATTTAAACGTACATTAAAACATGCAGTTCATTCATACAGTGAATATACATCTTAAACGATGAGGATGTTTTTAAATTTGATACATAAATTATGTCATAGAGATGTTTCTGTTTATTTGACTTTTTTATGACAAAGCAAGGTTGTAAAATGTGCCACCAAAACTTACCAAAAACTTAATGAGATTGATTGAATAATAATTTAAAAATAATTTTAAAAAACTTGTCTCGAAAAATATGTTTAAATAAATTGTATTACTTTTTACTTGGTTACACCTCATGACATTATTGAAAAAGTTAGTACATTTAAACTTTTCTTGAAAATTGTATAATTAGTTTTTTCACATCCTTGGATTTTATTCATTTGGATTTGATTGGATCTTGAAAACTGGTCTGTATTATATTTTATAATATTGGACACTGCTATTTGACCCTGGCCACATCAACAGAAAAGCCAATTCATTTTAGGGCTAAGTAAACCTTAAACCACTACACTGTCAGAAAAAAGGACACATAGCAGTTTGGCGCTGGGCCAGTACCCTTAAAAGGACAATTTTGTACTTTTTTACCCATAAAAGGTGTTTATTTGTATTATGTACCATTAAGGTGTATGTCCCTTTTAGGGGTAAATAAGGTACAAGTATGTTCCTTTAAGGCTCCTGCGCCAGTGACACATTTAAGTAGTGCCCTTAATGAAGCGCTACTCGTCTGCGGTCATCGCTCTGAACTGGGTCAGGCTGCCGGCTGATCTCGAGCTGTTGTGCTGTTGCTGAACAGGACAGTTGCCCGAGGCTTGGGAACAGGGAGAAACTTACTTCATTGACCACAAAACCCAGAGCACCTCGTGGCTGGACCCGCGGCGGGGTAAGTACTCCCTTCTCCAGTTCCCGGAGTCCAATCAGCCCATTAGCTTGATCCAGTCGTTTAATTCTTCCACATCCGCCCCACTCAAATCCCACAGTCTCATTCTCATTCACAAAACAGCTTTCCTTCAAAAATATAGAATTATGTGCCATTCATTGACCCCCGTTTCCAATACTGCCACTAATCTAAACCCACAGTATGATGAAAAGGCATGAGGGTGTTGTTCTAGTGCTGTGACTAGCATGTGTTGTTGACATCACTGCTGAGTGTAATGATCCACAGATGATTTGCGCTAACACTCAATGCTAATACTGAGATTTGCGCAATACAACATGCTAATACTCGTTGATTGTCATTATTGTCTGTTGGTCTGATCAGTGATCATTTCCCTTATAAAAACTCAATGATCCTTGATGACCATTTCCAGGGACAATTAAAATTCTGTTATCATCACACCCTCATGTCTTTCCAAACGTTTGTGACTTTCATTCTTCTGCAAAGCACAATTTGAAGAGTTTTTAAACTATTATCTTCCATATAATGGAAGCCAATGGGATCTAAAACAACATTGGACCACATTGACTTTCATTGTGGACAAAAATTAGTTTTGGAACAACATGAGCGTGAGTAAATGATGACCAAATGTTCATTTTTCGATGGTACTAAATGTATTGTTTTTGCGAATGACCTACAACTGAATGTCTAATCTAATCATTTGTATTTTTTTGGTGAAAATATATGTAAAGTTATGGCTGGCTGACTGACATGTCATGTTCCTTTAGCCTGTAAAATAAATATTAGAAATAACCTGTGCTCAATATGTTGTTTAGTTTACCCCATAAAGTTGGGGAACATTTTCATCGAGTTTCAACCTACTTTTGTTCATAATTCTAGACATTAGTTACTGTCAAAATATTAGATTTTCACTATATGAGTATTGTGAGCAAAACAATTCACATTAATGATATTATCGCATATTATCTCTAAAAAAAATTACATATAAATGTTCTTTTTTTAAAAGATATCAGAAGAGTAGTATCACGGTTATTGCCGATTCTGGTATGCAACACCCCTAGTGGACATAGAGCTCAGACAAATATACAAATGTCCTTCAGTGTCTTTATGATATGGTATATAAATATTCAACATAAGAAGCAATAGTGACACATATGGACCCACTTTACAGTCTTTAATTACTATGTAACTTTTAAATTAATAATTTGATACGATGCACTCATTGTGTAAATATTTTTTTTTTTACATTGTACTTATATATATAAAAAAACTGAATGTAATTATTTTCTGGAATTGACATTTGTAATTATGCTGTTGACCCGACACCTACCCTTAACTCGCCCTTAAACCTTAACCTACCCATACCACCAAACCAAAGCAGAAAAAGTATAAAAATAGACACCTTCTAATATAAAGTAATGTGATTGGAGTGAGATATGGGGTTTGTTATCAAAGACTATTGATTACGAGCTCTTGTTGAGACAGGATGTCCTTTTAAATCTCACAGATTTTTGGGACTGGAAGTTTTTTCCTTTCCTTTTTCCTTGTCGTTTTTTGCTGACCCTGTTAGACAGCTGATGCCGTTTCTGGGAAATCAATGAAACAAGAAGTTCTTTGTGGTGTGGCTTTAGCAACTCAGTCGACTCTGTCCGATCTCTCTCTCTCTCCTCTCGTTCACGGACCTCGTCCGCTCCGCATGTGTTTTCCATCATGGGGGTTGTTGTGACACTCAGTGGTCTGGAAGGCAGTGCATGTCGGACGCCTCCAGAGCCTCGGTTCACATCTGGACCAGCAGCTCACACTGGAACAGAGAGTAACCCAGAGTCAGGCACATCTGTTGGACTCAGACACCTTTATTTATATAGCGCTTTACACAATGCATATTGTTTCAAAGCAGCTTTACAGTGGTAACCTCTAGATAAATGGCATTTAAAAGTAAATGTCCGTGTCACATTTGACCTTAAAATCAAAGAAAAGAAATTGTATTTTGCAATAAATTTTTTAACCTATTTTTAGTACTATTTATTATTTGCGTTGAGACTACATTTTCCTCACAATTATTGGTTGAGTTTCTACACCTCAGACAACACCGAACAGAATAATTCCTTTTTATACGAAAACAAATTTGAAGAAAGTTAGAAAATTTGAGTGTTACAATTTGCATTGTACTTACTCAAATAAGTACTGAGTAATATTAATTAACTACATGTACTAACTATAGGGTTAGGGTTTGGTTTAGTGTTAGTTACTCGTAATTACCCATAATTTACTCTAAATACTATAGTAAGTGCATGTTGTTACAAGTAACTACGTCACCTAAAAATAGTGTTACCAAATATTCTGTCATTTTTTACTCACCCTCATTTTGTTCCAACCATGTAACACTTTCAAGTTTCAAGTTATTTTAATGAAACCTGAGAGATTTCTGTCCCTCCATTAAAAGTCCATTCCACCGAGACTTTCAAGCCTCAAAAAGTTCATGAAACCATCATAAAAGTAACCCATGAATCGAGCGGTTTAATCCAAGTCTTCTGAAGATACAGTCACTTTATATGATGAACAGATTTTATACAGGCTTTTATTCCCATCACAAACAATGATTAGCAAACATACATCGAGCAAATGCATAGGTTGACTGAAGCCCAAACCTCACTGGTTCTCCTGCATCAAGCAAGCATGTTTTGGTGGAATGGGCTTTCAATGGAAAGACAGAAATCTCTCAGGTTTCAAAATATTGTCATTTGTGATTTTAAGATGAACAAAAGTCTAATAGGTTTGGAACAACATGATGGGTAGCAATAGATTACAGAATTTTCCTGTTTGGTTGAACTATCCCTTTAATTGTCATGGAAAATAATATCACAATGCAAAATATCTCGATGGCAGTAAAAATAGTTGATGACTTCAGTGACAGAAGTAAAGTCTGAACTAGCGAATGTCTCCTCTTCATCTTACCATATAAGGCCGTCTTTGCTTCACCTCATCTGCTCGATTGCCAAATCCTCCACCCCATCCATAAAAAAATACCTTTTGAAGATCTTTTCCTTGTAAATAAATGTTCGTATATCTTTTAAATAAAGCAAACCGTCCTCAGCTCCTGCGTAGTTATGACTGTGGCGTTTATTACGAGTTTTTGGTCAGTTGCTTGTTTGTGTACATGATGCAGATTTGTTTATGGTATCTCTTGACATTTTGACCTGGTTTATCATATTCCACACCCAGTTGGATGGTTAACGTGATGTCTTCCTGTTCGCTGGACAATTGATGGCCTGAAAATGTCTATAGCAAGTCTGAAGAATTACTGCATGTAGTCTAACAAGGAAATTGGTTAAGTGCCAGTTTTAAGCCGTTCTCTTGTGCATTATGTAACCCTCTCCAACAGAAATCCATTTATAGTAGAACTGTGAGACACAGAGGGTGATGTGCTTCAACCTTTTCCACCCAGTAAGTTTGATTGAGTCTTTTACACATTTAAGAAGATGTGGGTCCTGTGGAGATATGTAGGATTGGGGGATTTGAACAAACAGACTTCGAACATGATATTTCAAACAAGCCATTTGTTGATGAAAAGTGTGCTATCACTTATTCTATTACTTATTGAATTATTTTACTTTAAAGGAGGAAGCCATACCTTTAGACAAGAAAATTATAGAGATGGGCTCTTGGGTCTCGGCTCTTTTGACTTGGGCCAGCAGTTTTACATTCATGCTTTTATCCATAGTGAATTATATTGCATTGATGGTACACATTTATTGCATTCCCTGGGAATGAAACCCATGACCTTGGCATTGCTAGCATGAGTACATAGTTACATAAAATGGAACCCAACATTTTTCTTGAGATCTTCAATTAAACAAGCAACACCCTACAAACCACTTACAGTAGCAACCACTCAGACTATGTTAGCAACCACATAGCAATGCCTGGCATCCACCCACAAAAACCTGAAAGTTTTATTTCATTGCACTTAATCTAGCTCAGGTGATCCAATCCTGCCCATGACAGCTTTAGCTCCAGCCAGACCAAACACACATGCCTGGATGTTTCTAGTAATCCTGGAGTCCTTAATTAAGTTAAGTCAAGTCACCTTTATTTATATTGCGCTTTTTACAATACAGATTGTTTCAAAGTAGCTTTACAGAGATAACAGGAAAATAATGTTGTAATAATATTGTTAAATATAAAATTAAATGTCCCCAACTAAGCAAGCCAAAAGCCAATGGCGACAAACTCGACAGCGGCAGGAACCCAAACTCTTATCAGTGACAGAATGGAGAAAACCCCTTGAATTAGCTGGTCCACAATTACCACACTAGGGGTGGGAATATATAGGCACATTTGGGGAAAGGAATTATGTACTAGCAGCTCTCATACAAAAATAATGCTTGTGGACTTGCGCATTTTCTGAATAATTAGTAACATACAAAGCCGCTCTTATACACAACTAAATAATAAAGAATTATGACTTTAAATTTTTGCTGAATACCACAATCTAAAACAGCTTATAGAAAAAAAGTGAATGAACATCTGCAGAGAGCACAGTCAAAATGTTTTGTGACTGGCATTGCACTGATACACACTGTGCTGTGGAGGGCAGTACAGTAAACCTATGTATAACGTACGTATAACAGATCGGTTTAGGGCTGTAGTCAAGACCACCTTTGTCGAGTCCAAGACCAGGACTAGTCGAGTCCAAGTCAAGACCAAGTCCAAAGAGGTTCAAGTCCGAGTCAAGACCAAGTACAGGACAGGGAAAAAAAAGTCGTATGCATGACATTATCAAGACAATCATTTTGGGTAATTATTAGTTGATCTAAAAGCAAAAACAGTGTCACAACACCCAGGATGTTAAATATAGACATTGCCCTTGATATCATATAATCTTCTAATCTAAAGAAAACAGAATGATGACATATGGTGATACCTCATAATAGCAGTGTTTCACTGTGGATCTGAAAGACACATACTTTCACATCCAGAGAGCCCCCCATCGCAGGCCATTCTTGAGATTCCCCTTTCAAGGGGCAGGCTTATCAATACAGTTCTGCCGTTCGGTCTGCCCCCCACCCCTACACCACACACGCCTGCGATCACCCTCATCAGCACCTTCTGTTTAATGCAACACCAAGGAACTTTTCCTCTGCGGTCGCCCTACAGGTTGGAATCGGAATTGTCCATTACCGCTGTCGTAAATAATTTAGCCATGGCAGACTATGGCATGCTATGGCAGACGTGTCATTCAACCTATTGTAAGTCGATGTACCATCACAAGGGTCTTGGAAATATATTATGAAGGTTGAAAAACTACATAGTGTTACTTTAAGCTCACCAGTCACTTCACCATCTGTCTGGTCTTGTTGTTCCTACCAAGAACTACTAACTGGACTACCTTTCTCTGAGAGACTTTCCTGTGAGATCCTGTCTTCAGTCATCTGTCTTCTCCAGCAATCCAGTCATCTCTCATCTCAAACAGATAAGAACTGTCATTCACTGCTATCATCAACTCAACGTAGTGACTCACCTGTTCACTTCGTGTGTTATCTGTACACCTGCAATAAACCCCTTGTTTTGGATATTACCTGTTGTTGCATTCTGTTCCATGACGCATTGAAGTTAAAGATGCCTAAAGTGGACCACGGTAGTTTCACTTTCACGGTTACACTTTATATTAAGATGACGTTGTTACTGTGTAATTACACAAATAAGTACGGAGTAGTATTAATCAACTACATGTACTTACTGTAGGGTTCAGGTTTGTTTTAAGGTTAGTTTCTTGTAATTATGCATACTTTTCTGTTATTACTATAGTAAGTGCATGTAACTACGTCACCTTAAAATAAAGTGTGACTCTATGCACTTGTTGAGGTTTGCACCAAGCAAAGAGAATACAAACTGAGTCTAAAGGTTGTTAGGGCCCTTGCAGCCACCTTATCATCAGTCATGGTGACACTTGTGTCGTTTTATTTTGAAATAAGCTGCACAGTAATGAATCCATGAGTGGTACAAGCCGCTCCGTGATCCGGAAAGCACTGAGTCTGTGCTCTGTTTGTGCCGTATCTCACAACTCTTTAAGCCCACATCTGGCTTTTACAGGAATGTTTTCTCCATGTGAAAGTGGTTTACCCAGCAGATAAACACACCGCACACACAGAGATACACGCATATTCCAAACGGTCACAAGTCGCAAACACTCTTCAGAGGAGCTGTGGGATGAAGAACCCTTGTGCACTTCACAATTAAAAAAAGATTATGATAATGAAGCTGGTTCAGTTTGAAGTAAAGCAGTGAAGTGAATCTTGATGTGCAGAAGATCATAAGGTCAGTTCTGAAACGCTGCCAGTGGCATCCTTGAAGCAAACATTGAGTCCGATCTGTCCGTTCCTCTGAGAACAGCAGGCGGTCTTTACTCTGAAACAGAATAGCTTTTCACAATACATAGACAAATGAAATCACGCTAAAATACAGCATTTATTGTGAAAACAAAACAATAATTGACAAAAAATCAGACTGTCATTTCACAATTGTTTTTTTTTCTCAATCAAGCCTTTTGCCAAGCAAACCTTTCTTTTTGAGTTGATATAAGCATCTAGAAGAGGCCCACATTAATAATCAGTTGGTACATGTAGGTTTGCCAATCACAACATACCTCATTTATTTATTGAAATCTTAAAGATACACTACCAATCAAAAGTCTGGGGTCAAATTCTTTTTTTAATAAATACAGCAAAGATGCTTTAAATTGACCAAAAGTGTCAGTAAAGACATTTATAATGTTGTAAAATATTTCAATTTCAAATAAATAATATGAATAATATGAATCAGCACAACTGTTTTCAGAAATGTTTCTTAAGCTTCAAATCATCATATTATAATGATTTCTGATGGATCATGTGGCACTGAAGACTGGAGGAATGATGCTGAAAATGTATATTTCAAAATGCACCTGCATTTTGTGACTTTAAGTCAAATGAAAGAATATTTTTCTATTTGTATATTTCGTCAATGTTGAAATATCCTCTTGTCTCGTTCCTGTGAACCCAGTATCGTCTCATGAGCTAAGTGTTTCGTCACACCCTTAATAAAACATAATTTCCTTAACAACAAAATTTGTGGCCAGTTAAAATCCTGAGTAGCTAGTAACTCTGGAAAACCACTATCCAACAGTTCATGTCATGAGAACCAAATTCTGCCTTGTTTTTTTTTTACAGTAAACATAATAATTGGATGTATGTGACTTGCCTGTAGTCAGTGGTTCCCTTTCAGCGCCTCCGTTCCCTCCTTCGGGGAACGGGGGTTATCATATGTAACCGAGACGTTACAGTGAAGCCAAGCATTTGGATCAGCTGCTCAGCTTCGCAGCGAGGGTATATAATGAGCAGCAGGTGCGATTGCACTTCAACCTTTTGCTGAGGAGCCAAGCACTTCAATGCTCTCTATAAACTCTCAGGAGATTGTGAAAACTTCAAGCCTTCTTCTCGGACCTCTCCACCCTGGTGCGGGCGTGATAGCACAGCAGCGCGAGCAAAACAAAAAAGCTGTTGTCACAGCTGGTAAGGTGCGCAATGAGAGCGCTCAACAGCCGTTTTCATGGCTGGTAAGACCAGTGAGAGAGAGACCCTGCGTGTTTCAGCACCAGTGAGAGCAGTCCCTAAAAGAGCTTACACAGATAGATCGTGTCTTTTTTCAAGATGACTTTCTATCTTTGTGTTTCTGGATGTGGTTATTACCTGGGGTCACGGGATGGTCACGGTCGCTGTCTGGGCCTCGAACACGCTGAGGCAGCGTTCGGGGATGAGTCATGTACCCATTGTGGGAAGATGACCATCGCGGAGCTACGGTCGAGACTCTCGTTCCTGCAAAGGGGCGGAGTCCTCGTACATCTGCCTCGATCCATACCTCCCCAGATGTCTCGATTCTTCCTCGATATCAATTTCTACCGAGGCCATTTCTGCGCTTTGCGTTCGATGGTCGAGCATATCAGTAAAAAGTTCTACCCTTCGGGCTGTCCCTGTCCCCCCGTGTCTTCACGAAAGTCACAGAGGGTGCCCTTGTTCCCATGAGAGAACAGGGCGTTCGCATCCTCAACTATCTCGACGACTGGCTGATACTAGCACACTCTCGAGATCAGCTATGCGAACACAGGGACCTTGTGCTCAGGCACCTCAGCCAGTTGGGTCTTCAGGTCAACTGGGAAAAGAGCAAACTCTCCCCTGTGCAGAGGATCTCTTTTCTCAGTATGGAGTTCGATTCGGTCGCACAGACAGCGCGCCTCACAGAGGAACGCGCTCAGTCGGTGCTGAACAGCTTGAACATGTTCAATTATTTCAGAGGCTCCTGGGGCATGTGGCAGTGGCAGCAGCGGTAACCCCGCTCAGCCTGCTTAATATGAGACCGCCTCAGCACTGGCTTCATGGCCGAGTCCCGAGATGGGCTTGGCATCGCGGCACTCACCGGGTGGCAATCACACCGGAGTGCTGCCAGACCTTCAGCCCGTGGTCAGACCCTCGTTCCTGCGGGCAGGAGTCCCCTTGGAACAGGTGTTCAGGCATGCTGTGTTGTTCACAGATGCCTCTGCCACCAGCTGGGGTGCCACGTACAACAGGTATGCAGTGTCAGGGGTGTGGACTGACCCCCAACTGCATTGGCACATGAACTGCCTCGAGTTGCTAGCAGTACGTCTTACTCTGAGCCACTTGAAAAGGCCAATACAAGACAGGGACGTACTGGTCCGTACGGACAACACTGCGACCGTTGCGTACATCAATCAACAAGGTGTTCTACACTCCTGTCACCATCTCCTCCTCTGGAGTCAGAAGAATCTGAAGTATGCTTCGAGCCATGTATGTCCCCGGTGTGTGCTCAACCGTGTGGCCGACGACCTATCACGAACTGTGCCCCCGGGAGAATGGCGACTCCACCCCCAGGTGGTTCAGCTGATCTGGAGAGAGTTCAGGAGGCTCAGGTAGACCTGTTTGCCTCCTCAAAGACCTCCCACTACCAGCTGTTTTACTCCGACCAAGGGAACACTCGGCCCTGGCACACAGCTGGCCCCGGGGCCTCAGAAAATATGCGTTTCCCCCAGTGAGCCTACTTGCGCAGACTGTGCAAAGTCAGGGAGGACAAGGAGCAGGTCCTTCTGGTGACTCCCTATTGGCGCACCAGGAATTGTTTCCCAGAACTCATGCTCCTCGTGACAGTTCCTCCCTGGCCCAGTTCTCCAAGAGACGTGTGTACGCCCTGAAGTGGAACCTGTTCATCGGGTGGTGTTCTTCTCGCCGAGAAGACCCCTAAAGTTGTTCAATAGGGTCTTTGCTTTCCTTCTTGCAGCAAGGGTTGGAGCAAAGGCTTTCTCCCTCCACCCTCAAAGAACATGCTGCCGCTATTTCAGCATATCACGACCACATAGATCGCAAAACGGTAGGAAAGCACAACCTGGTCGTCAGGTTTCTTCGGGGGGTGAGACGATTAAATCCTCCTCGAGCCCCCTTGGGGTCGTTCAACCCTCTTGGGATCTTTCCCTGGTGCTTCGAGCACTTCAGGATGCTCCCTTTGAGCCTTTGCAATCAGTAGACTTAAAACTTCTTTCCATGAAGACTTTGCTGCTGGTTGCACTGGCCTCTGTCAAGAGGGTATGGGACCGGCAGGCATTTTCGGTCGATGAATCGTGCCTAGAGTTCGGGCCGGTTGACAACCACGTAGTTCAGCGGCCTGGCTATGTGCCCAAAGGTTCCTACCACTCCCTTCAGGGACCAGGTAGTGAACATGCAACCACTGCCCTTGGAGGAGGCAGACCCAGCCCGGACTTTGCTCTGTCCCGTTCGCGCTCTGCGTTTATATGTGGACAGAACTCAAAGTCTCAGGACATCAGACCAGCTCTTTGTTTGTTACAGAGGCCAGCAGAAGGGAAGGGCTGTCTACAAGCAGATGATGGCCCACTGGATAGTGGATGCCATTGCCTTGTTTTTGGTAAGCCAAGCCCTGACCGCTCAGGTTGCATGCTCACTCCCTGAGAGGCGTTCCATCCTCCTGGGCGCTGGCATGTGGCTCCTCGCTAACAGATATCTGTAGAGCAGCGGGCTTGGCGACACCTAACACGTTCGATAGATATTATAACCTACGTATAAAGCCGGTCTCCTCCCGTGTTCTCACCCTAAACGGACAGAAGCACAGAGAGGTCCGGCACTGTCGGCTTGCTGCACCCTACTGTGCACCCTTATTATTCCAGAGTGAAAAACCTATTGAGTCCTCCAACACCCTCGGCCCGGACATGGTGGAGCGTCCGGTGCCAGGCCTTTATTCGCTAAATCTTTGAGAACAGGGTCTAGGCTGAGTCCCATATGTGTGAACCTACGGGGATCCCATATGTATATATTTTTCCACGACTGCTCCTAACGGAAGCCCGTTTCTTTCCCTGGACTAGTCACCCAGTATTCATATGTAGTACAATCTTCGGGCTAGTCCATATGTATTTCCCACATAACTCCTTGAAAAAAGTGGCTTCCGCAGCATTTTCCTTCCTAGCAGAAAGGGCATGCTTTCCCAGTGTTATCCAATGTCTCACTGTATGGGTTATCATGGAACAATAGTGACAGATTCACTCTGTGTAAGCTTCCTCCTATCGTCCTTCCAGGCAAGAAGGTGTAGAGGCTTGCACAGGGCGCTATATGGGGTGCAGCAGCTGTGGTGCTTTGGTAGGGACTCCTATTAGTCGGTCACTACGTACGTTAAGAGACCGACTGATAGGGAACGTCTCGGTTACATATGGTAACTCTCGTTCCCTGAAGGAGGGAACAGACGCCTCGTCCCGTCGCCACAACTGCCGCCGCCCGCCTGGGCGGCCAGCTTATCAGGCTTGGCTCCTCAGCAAAAGGCTGAAGTGCAATGGCACCTGCTGCGCATTATATACCCGCGCTGTGAGGCTGCGCAGCTGATATGTGCATTGGCTTGTTTAGTTTCACTCAAAGTACATTTGCCTCTCTACCGAGATTCCTATTAGTCGGTCATGACGTGCGCCTCCGTTCCCTCCTTCGGGGAACGGGGGTTATCATATGTAACCGAGACGTTACAGTGAAGCCAGTTTTTTTTCAGTTTAATTGTTTAAATTCCTCCACACAGAAGAAATTATTAAAAATGTGTCTAGACTTAAGAAAAAGTAGTAAGTACTTTTCTTATTAGTACTTATTATATAACTATAACTAAGAATATAGTCAAGTCACCTTTATTTATATCTCGCTTTTTACAATACAGATGGTTTCAAAGCAGCTTTACAGAGATAACGGGAAAATAATGCAACAAAGTTTGTTTCCAGAAGAAAATAGCATCACAGTCCAGCTTAAGTTCAGGGATAGTTCATTTGTAGAAAGTTATTAATTTAGTTAATTTATATATATATATATATATATATATATATATATATATATATATATATATATATATATATATATATATATATATATATGTGTGTATATATATATATAGCCTCTCTGGAGAAAACCGTGATATCATTGTCCAGCTCAGTTCAGTTCTCATATAATGGTGTCAATGCAGGAAGATCAATAATATTGTTGAATATTAAATTAAATGTCTTCAACTAAACAAGACAAAAGCCAAAGACGAAAAAGGCTCCCTCACAGAGTCACTCATTGTAGACGCGTAAACGACGATCAGCTTAGAGCTTGCCAGTGAAGAACGTTTTGCTCCGTATGCGTCAGATGCTCAGTGAAGTGTGTGTGTGTGTGTGTGTGTGTTTCAGTGCTCAGCCAGCAGGCCCATCAGCAGCACCTCCAGCAGCAGCAGGCTCAGGCTCAGGCCCAGGCCCAGGCCCAGGCTCAGGCTCAGGCTCAGGCTCAGGGCTCCCAGCAGCAGCAGAGCTCTCAGCCCATGATGAACATGAGCGCGCAGCAGCACCAGCAGAAGATGAGGCTCCAGCGCATCCAGATGGAGCGAGAGCGCATCCAGAGGAGACAGGAGGAGCTCCTTAGACAGGTGAGTGTCTACTGGACAGGGAGAAAAGTCCTCTCTTCACAGTGCTGTGTAGAACGGTTTATTCTTCTGGATGCCTCAAACCCCACCAGGTGTCACCAGAGCTCTCGTAGGGGTTGCTTTTAGTGGAACTGATTAGGATTTCACTTTTTTAGATTATTTTAAAAATGTGAATAAAATGTGTACAATGTAAAAAGAAAGTCCACCTATTTCAACTTTAAGGTCTTGTTTCACAGACAGGGTTTAGATTAAGCAAGGATTAGGCAGATTAGGCTTTCCCTTCTTAGAAAAAACATTACTGGTGTGAATCTTAAAACAAAACAATGGCATATTTTAAGATATATCAGTACAAGTTGCTTTCAGGTAAAACAGCTTAAACATGCATTTTAGTCTGAGACTAGCTTAAGCCTAGTCTGGAAACCGGGGGTAAAACTTAAGAACTGCTAAAAATCAGTTGCTGCCTTAAATCAAGTACAATCAATTTCCCTGTACAAGTCGTTTCAACTTATATTATATTAAACTGACTTTAAAAATCGAGTTGAATCTTGTATTACTATAAAAATGTGAAATTTCTTACATTATTTTGACAGTAAAGTAATTAAAAAAACATATGTTGCCATGACTAATTGATCATATCGTTTTTTACAGTGTACAGTATAAGAAGCAAAGTCCTTTTAAGATAAGTCATTTCCCTCGGCGGCCAACTTTGAAACGCCTCTCAGTCATGCAAGTGCAGCTTCTGTCTTTTTGAGTGGGGAAACATCAAATTCTTCAAAACTGTTCACCAAGCTTACAATTAAATTTCATATTTTAAATCACCAATGAAATCTGACAACAAGTTTCTCATTAGTTCTGTTTCTAAACGCTCAAATAATGACAGAAAGCTAAATATTTCAGGCTGGATCAAGCTAATGTCTATAGTCTTTGATAAGCAGTGCTTTGAAATGGGGAATGAAATATATGACTCTCATACTTAACACAAGGGTCAGCTCAGGGAAAGGGCTGGGAAGCTCTGATGTGAACTTTGACGCCCCCTAGTGGTCCACACACATAAATCAAGCTCATGTTTATAGGAATGATTCAGACAAGAACACATACTGTGTTTACATTCAACAGTTCTGGCTCTGTTCACTCAGTTTCTGATCATGGACATGCTTTTCTGTGTGAGAACACATGCAGTTTTTGCATGTGTGTGTGTAAGTCATTCACTGGTTTCTGGAGCTGGATGTGTTCCACGGTTTCTGCTGGACTGGATTCTTCACTCCACCCTGAATCTCTATATATAACAGCCTGAGCTGCTCTGACCAGTGCATTTAAAAGCTTCACTGTGAAGATTATCGTTTTATAAAAGCATTTACACTAATTCTTCTGATAAAACTCATTGTTAAAACTGTAAAAAGGAAATAAACAATTTAAAGCTCAAATAATCCAGTCACCTTATGGGTTTACGTGTTATATTGTCATGGCAATAAAGTTGTAAATTTGGATAATTCATGGTAAAGTCAGGGTAAAAATCATGATAACATGTTGCTTACATCTTGTTTTTTATTGGCTTTTGGCACGGCAGCTGTATGCTAAGCTTTTGCTTAGTTTTTCACAATAAAGAATTATGCATGCAAAAAAAATTCTAATATTGGCTAAACTAAATTAGTAGTTTGAGCGCGAGTGAGTTTGTGTGTAAATACAATTTCTAGTAGGATGTATTGATACACTGTCTATTGTATTTAATATTCTCATATTCATATTTTCATATGAATAGGAAAATATTAAAGACTTCGTTGCTCCACAATATAGCTACCACTAGAAAGCACCAGCCCAACTCGATAAGACTATATATATATATATATATATATATATATATATATATATATATATATATATATATATATATACTAGTATATATAAATATATATATATATATATATATATATATATATATATATATATATACTAGTATATATAAATATATATATATATATATATATATAAATGTCTTTACAACTGCTATTTTATTTAGATTTAACTAGTTTTAATCTGAGTTGTTGAATGTATTATGTAAAGAATTTATAATCAACATTTCTATGTTCCTGATACTCACATCAGCATTAATAACTGGAAATACAAGGTATATTTAGTTTATTATAATACTGCTAGTAAAGCAGTTTTATCAGCACAGATTGTCAGGTTTATTTTAGCTCTTCCTCTCAGTGTTTGAGTTCCTCTTGTTCACGATTGTCAATGTGCCTGCGGCCGGGTTACAGTGTGTGTGTGTGTTTCTCCAGGAGGTGGCGCTCCGACAGCTGCCCATGGACTCTGAGAACATGGCACCCGTGGCTCCAGCCATCAGCTCTCCAGTCATGACCCAGGCCAACATGCCCAACAACAGCTCAGATCCCTTCCTCAACAGGCAGGTGTCCTCCGTACCCTCTCACTTCCAGTGTGTGAAGCTGTGCTAAAGAGTGTGTGTTTGTGTGTGTGTGTGCAGTGGGCCGTATCACTCCCGAGAGCAGAGCACAGACAGTGGACTCGGACTGGGATGCTACAGTATTCCCACCACTCCTGAGGACTTCCTGAACAACATGGAGGAGATGGACACAGGTGACGCACACACAACGCTTTGCGATGTTATTATTACATGCCATTGCTAAATTCTTACACAGTATCTGATCGGATGACATACCAATATATATACAGATGCTGGTCATATGATTAGAATATCATCAAAAAGTTTATTTATTTCAGTAATTCCATTCAAAAAGTGAAACTTGAATATTATATTCATTCATTAAACATATATTTCAAATGTTTATTTCATTTAATTGTGATGATTAAAACTGACAACTAATGAAAATCCCAAATTCAGTATCTCCGAAAATTAGAATATTACTTAAGACCAATACAAAAAAAGGATTTTTTAGAAATGTTGGTCAACTGAAAAGTATGAACATGAAAGGTTTGAGCATGTACAGCACTCAATACTTAGTTTGGGCTCCTTTTGCCTGAATTACTGCAGCAATGCGGCGTGGCATGGAGTTGATCAGTCTGTGGCATTGCTCAGGTGTTATGAGAGTCCAGGTTGCTCTGATAGTGGCCTTCAGCTCTTCTGCATTGTTGGGTCTGGCGTATCGCATCTTCCTCTTCACAATACCCCATCGATTTTCTATAGGGTTAAGGGAAGGCGAGTTTGCTGGCCAATTAAGAACAGGGATACCATGGTCCTTAAACCATGTACTGGTAGCTTTGGCACTGTGTGCAGGTGCCAAGTCCTGTTGGAAAATGAAATCTGCATCTCCATAAAGTTGGTCAGCAGCAGGAAGCATGAAGTGCTCTAACACTTCCTGGTAGACGGCTGCATTGGCCTTGGACCGCAGAAAACACAGTGGACCAACACCAGCACATGACATGGCACCCCAAATCATCACTGACTGTGGAAACTTTACACTGGACTTCAAGCAACGTGGATTCTGTGCCTCTCTTCTCTTCCTCCAGACTCTGGGACCTTGATTTCCAAAGGAAATGCAAAATTTACTTTCATCAGAGAACATAACTTTGGACCACTCAGCAGCAGTCCAGTCCTTTTTGTCTTTATCCCAGGTGAGACACTTCTGACGCTGTCTTGTTCAAGAGTGGCTTGACACAAGGAATGCGACAGCTGAAACCCATGTCTTGCATACGTCTGTGTGTGGTGGTTCTTGAAGCACTGACTCCAGCTGCAGACCACTCTTTGTGAATCTCCCCCACATTTTTGAATCGGTTTTGTTTCACAATCTTCTCCAGGGTGCGGTTATCCCTTTTACTTGTACACTTTTTTTCTACCACATCTTTTCCTTCCCTTCGCCTCTATTAATGTGCTTGGACACAGAGCTCTGTGAACAGCCAGCCTCTTTAGCAATGACCTTTTGTGTCTTGCCCTCCTTGTGCAAGATGTCAATGGTCGTCTTTTGGACAGCTTTCAAGTCAGCAGTCTTCCACATGATTGTGTAGCCTACAGAACTAGACTGAGAGACCATTTAAAGGCCTTTGCAGGTGTTTTGAGTTAATTAGCTGATTAGAGTGTGGCACCAGGTGTCTTCATTATTGAACCTTTTCACTAATCTAATTTTCGGAGAGACCGATTTTGGGGTTTTCATTAGTTGTCAGTTATAACCATCAAAATTAAAAGGAATGAACACTTGAAATATATCAGTCTGTGTGTAATGAATGAATTTAATATCCAAGTTTCACTTTTTGAATGGAATTACTGAAATAAATCAACTTTTTGATGATATTCTAATTATATGACCAGCACCTGTATACACTGATCATGGACATATATATATATATATACATATACTGCCGGTCAAAAGTTTGGGATCAGTACGATTTTTAATGTTTTTAAAAGACGTCTCTTCTGCTCACCAAGGCTGCATTTATTTGATTAAAAATAAAAATGATGTTGTGAAATATAACTACAATTTAAAATAACTGTTTTCTATGTGAATATATAGTAAAGTGTAATGTATTCCTGTGATCAAAGCTGAATTGTCAGAATCATTACTCCAGTCTTCAGTGTCACATGATCCTTCAGAAATCAGTATAATATGATGATTGGATGCTCAAGTCATCAAATTGTTGTCATCAAATCAACATTTATTATTATTATCAATGTTGTTTTCAGCATTGTCAGCTAGTTTTCTGTATGTTTAAAGGGTGATATGTATTCCTGACTGAGCTCCTGTGTTGCGTGTGCAGGTGAGAACATGGTGCCGGTCAGTATGAACGTCCCCCAGCAGAGCCGCTTCCCAGATTTCCTGGACTCCATGCCCGGCACCAACGTGGACCTGGGCACCCTGGAGGGGGCCGACCTCATGCCCATCCTCAACGACGTGGAGTCGGTCCTGAACAAGAGCGAGCCCTTCCTCACCTGGCTTTAGGCCCATACGGCACACTAAAGACTGTTTTACACAAATATAGATATTATATTATATATTCAATCAGCTTCTTCCTCTAGTTTCACTTTTTAGGTGTTAGAATCACCACGAGTCTAAGAACAATACCAAAGTGTTTAGCCTGTGAACAAATGAGCAAGCATGTGTCAATCAAAGCATTAGAGGAAGACAAACGCGTTTGTATTGTAACTGATGTTGGGTAGATATGATTATGATTATGATTGTGTTTGTGTTCAGAAGGATCACATTGAGAGTGGAAACGCATTAATAGTGTCGTATAAGTGAGTCCGGCTCTCGGATCATGTTTAACAGGCGCTGTGTGTTTGTACATTTAACACAGAGAGAGAGTCTGGGTGAATCTCACGAAAATAATGCATGCAGTCTTATTTCCGCCATGGGGAAAAAAAAAAGAGTAAACGTGACTTTCATGTCTTATAATTGGGTATTTTTCAAATTCAATTGTGAGTTTATAGCTCACAATTCAGATTTTTTCTCTGAAATTCTGCATGTGTGTGCATTCAGGTCAGGTTACATGACACAGTTTTCAACTAAAAACGGAAAAGCTTTTATCCGTTTTGCCCGTTCATTTAGACGACAATGGCGTTTTGGGGCCTGAAAATGCAAAGTTTTGAAAACGGGTTTCAAAGTGCAAGTTTTTGAAAACGATAGCGTTATCATCTCCATTTAAACTACAGAAACGTGAATTTGTGAAAATGGTGACATCATGCGCATGTGTATTTTGTGCTCAATCTATAGTGTTTCTTTATAAAGTGACGTCGCCACCTACTGGCCTGGAATGAAAAATACTGCGTTTTTAGTCGTTTTCACGGATCCGTGTGAATGGGGATCGTTTTGATGATGTTGTCGTCTGTATGCGAAAAACGTGAAAATAAAATCGTAAATTTTTGGTACATTGTTGTGTAAACGTACCCAAAAAAAACTGAAACCTGAATTGCGGAAATGAGAATCGTGAAAAAAGTCAGAATTGTGATATAAACAGTTATAATTTTTCAATTTTTATTCTGTAGCAGAAATAACTTCCATAAGAACATGTCTAAAACAATAATAAGAAATAAGAATAAATGCTTAAAGAAAATTAAGCCAATTTTTAGGACCATTAGGAATTTTTGATTAATATATAAGCATGTTTCCCCCAAACACTAATTAGAAGAATCATCACTGAGAATGAGAATTACAATCAAACTCGAGAGTGAGAGATTCAAATGTGTTACAGTATTACAGATGTGCACTGTAAAAACTGGGAACATGCAATTGCCACCTTAACAAGCTCTTTCTGTCTTATTTAAACCATAAAACTAGTTTTATTGGAATAAATTAATGTATTTAGGTGGATTGAGTGATGCTATTTTTGGCTTGTATAAAACCAGCTGATTCAGATGCTTCAAAAATCATAATGGTCCTTAGGTTTTCATGAGATTCACCCTGCTTTAATAATTCACATTTTGCCAAATCAGCAGCAGTGTGCCTGTCAAAGCTTTACATTGTGAATTATATCCAACGAGTAACTATTACAGATGTGTTTTACTTTTATTCCAGTTTAGCTATTGTGCAAGCTCACGATGCTCATGTAGACAAGCGTTTCATATCATATATGTTTTATTGTACTGCTACAGTATTCCTGTTTTCTATTCTGTGCTCTTGACATCTGGTGCATTTACTTAGTTTGCAGTTTAGTATTTATCAAGAGCCACTGTATGAACTTCTTTTTAAATAGTTTTTAGATATTTTCTTTTCAGGAATTTAAAAATTCGAAGCACTACAAATACACCAAGGATTCAGCAATACTACTCTAGTCCCGCAATATTTTCAGGGAATATCGCGCATCAAGTATTTTCGGATCATTTTGCCTTCATTCGAATGATCGTTGTGGCCGACATGTTTTTTTATTGATTTTATTACCCTGGCTGAAATCCAGTTCAATATATAAACATATAAATATGTTTTTTTTTCTACACAGGTCTAATTTTTGTATTGCATGTTTGATCTGTTTGATATTCATAGCATCGGGGGTGTGTAGACCCACCTCACCATGACTTCTTTATTGTGTATGGTTACTTTATAGACAGGTTATGAATTGAAAAGTGTGTTGGATTTGTGGATTGTGCAGATTTTGGGTTTTAGTAACTGTAGGTCAAACTGAGCTCATGACGTCCTTTATAAGGGCCGAACGGTTAAGTCCCGGGTCAGAAAGAGCCGATACGAGCTGTTCTCGAACCCGAGTGACCTTGAGAATCATTCAGAGGTCGCTTTCTTCAGTTTTGGACAACTAAGGATGAGATCTGCTGGTCTTGACCAGTTCTGCAAGAGGGACCTTTTAAAGATTTAACTATTTTCTATAATATAAACTGCTTTTCCAAAACCAGAATCATGCAATTTCCCACAGAGTTGTAAAGTAGTGGGTGGGAACCGAACACTTTTTTGGCTGTGTAATGGGGTGAAGTGTAATGTGTTGATCCAGTTGTGTAGCGCTCAACACTTCAGCATGCATTAGGGTTTGTGAGAACGTTGGTCACATGCTGGAAAGCTCAGAAGACAAACAGTGTACCACAGAAATATGATGGCGGTGTACTGTACGTAAGAAACGTGGTTGTAACCTCTAAGAAATCTCGAAAATTGTCGGTAAAATCAAAAAAGGAAAAGAATAAAATTGTTTATTAGCATGGATGTATAGCTGTGTTTCTTTATGAATCAGTTCTTTGTCTTTACCAGCCGGAATGGGAAAAAACCTTTGGATAAACAATTTATTATCCATTTCAGTGACATTTGTCTCTTGTGAAAAAGAAGTGCTCTTAAATGTATTGAATGTCCCATATACTGTACTTAAAACCTTGAAAAGTTTTTTTTTAACTAAATAAAAGGCCAATTAAGTGCACTTAAAGAGACACTCTTTCATGTTTTAACACTTAAGTCCACTTAATAGTCAAAGTGCTTTTTAAATATTTTTAAAACATTTTTAATAATCTTGTGTTGTGCTTTAAAAAAGTACAATTATTTTAATGTGTTGACTACCATACTGAAGCACATGTAAACTATTTGATTATAGAATGTTTAACTGTAGTCAAGTCACCTTTATTTATATATACAGTTATATTTACAGGACAGAGTGTTTCAATAGCAGATTTACAGAGATAACTGAAAAATAATGCAACAGAGTTTGTTTCCAGAAGAAAAGTGTCACAGTCCAGCTTAGGTTCAGTGATGGTTCATTTCTGTTGTAAAAAAGTTATTAATTTCGTTAATTTATATATAAATATAAATTTATATATATATTATATATAAATATATAAATTAGTTCAGTTCTCCTATAATGGTGTCAATGCAGGAATAGCAATAATATTGTTGAATATTAAGTGTCCCCAACTAAGCAAGTCAAAAGCCAAAGGCTCGACAGTGACGAGAACCCAAATCTCCATCAGTGACAGCATGGAGAAATAAACCTCGGGAGAAACCAGACTCAGTCGCTCAGTTCTCCTCTGGCCAACGAACCAACAGTGTATGATTATGATTCAGGCATTACAGGTCAGGTGGAGGATTGGGTCAGAACATTCAGGATATTATCCAGTTCATCTGTTGAAGATCAGTCATCACGCGCGTATGGAGACGAGTGTGTTGAGGATCAGTGCCGATCTGTTTTGTGTTCTTGGAATACTTTAAATGTACTAAATTGCAACTTCGTCATTACAAATGTGTAATTACAAATATACTTAAATACAAGCATATTTAAACATTTATATACCCTATTCTTAAATAAGGTTCCATTTGTTCATAATAGTTAATTACATAAGTTAACATGAACTAAGAATGAGGAATACTTCCAAGGTATATATTAATATTAGTTCATGTTAATTTCAACAGTTACTAATACATTAATCAAATTAAAATTTGTATTTATCTGTTAGCATTATTAAATGGAACTCATATAACATGAACTAACAATGAACAGTTGTGTTTTTATTATAACGGTTGTTATCTCAGAATAAACCCTGACAGGGTGATGAAGACCCCAAAGCAGAGTCTTGCATTATCCTGAAGGGGGTTTATTCTGAGATAACAAACGGCTGGATGTACATTATCCTGCTTATTACACGGCTACTTGACACATAAGTAAATATTATGAAATGAAATATTGATCGGAGTCTAAATAATCACATTTAGAAGATATAAGCGTTCAAACCTAAGTCTCACTTCCTCCAATATGGATAATCTTCAGCTTTCATCAGATTTTCTGTTCAATCAAGTGCTCTCTAGCATCTGAGGCTCCGCCCCCTTCTCCGGTGAATCAGCCACTCTTCACACATTTACTGTTTTCTACATGGTGAATGGCACATAGTGCACTATATAGGGGATAGGGAACGATTCAGAGAGTGTAAGTGTGTTTTCCATTGGGGCGAATGAAGTCTGGTTTCAGGTTAGTGTCACGCGAACCGTCATAGCTCCGGTACAGAGACACACACACAGAGCGGATCAAGTCAACGCAGACCAGAAAACATATCAGACCCATTTAAATGCTGAACTGAATAGTGTATTTTAAAGCGATATGGAGGAGATTAGAAGGAGAAACGGTTAGAGATTAGGAGGAAATTGTGGCTTTACTGAGCTCAACGGCTCTGGATGAGCTGTGACATAAACTTAACGCTATTGGTTATTTTAAAAAACGGGGAGGAGCTGTTCAATATGCCCCACCTTCTCCCTGTTTCAGTGGAAATTATGAATAATGCTGTGTTTCAAGGCACTTCAGTGGGACTTTAAAGATGGCGAGTCAAGATGATTGGTCAGTAAGCAATGTGTAGTCTGACATGTTTCTTGTCAAAATCGCATAATATGATATCTTTGACTATCGTAACAGCCAAAAATATTGTGTAGTCTGAACCCGGCGTTAGTGGAAAAATGTCAGCGGACGTTAACTTAAATGGTATTGACGTCCTCCGAGGTTGAAACAACATTCCTTCTGATGTTGGTTCATGCTTATTTCATGCAATAACTTGTAGGAAGAGAAACAGCTTTTGAGGCGCTACAGCCGTCACCAGTCAACACACATTTGAATTTCTTAAAAATGGACAAAATATAAGCTGAGACTTTATTTAATATCAAAAGCTAAACCTCTTCTCTGCAATGTTTTTTTTACTGCATGAGAACATGATGTGTAACATTTCTGCGAAGGGTCTACAGACCTTATTCACAGCAGCGCCATCTTGATGTTTAACGGGAATGAAAGCGAGGCTGTGAGGGATAGACATACATCTCTTCAGTGGGTTGGACTGTTATTTCATGTGTTTTTTGTATTGTTTTGCTGATAAAACAATGCAAATATATATTTTCAAGGAATTCCAGTTGACAAAAAAATCCCAACGACATGAGCTGTGGAAATTTATAGATGATCTAGGAGCTTTATACAGCGGATTCCTTCAAAACACGTTTAAAGGGATAGTTCACCCAAAAATGTAAATACTGTCAGTAATTACTCTCCCTCATGTTGTTCCAACCCCGTAAGACCTTCGTTCATCTTCGGGACACGAATTAAGATATTTTTGATTAAATCTGAGAGCTGGATCACTCCTCCATAGGCTTCTTAAGGGATTGAAACTTGTTCCCCGAAAAGTTATTAAAGACATCGTTAAAATAGTCCAAGTGACTACAGTGGCTCAATCTTAAGTTTATCAAGCGACGAGAATACTTTCGGTGTGCAAAAACAAACAAAAATAACAATTTTATTTCAACTATTCATTTTCTTCTCTGTGGGCGTTGAGTGAGTTCACTAGTGTAACAGCGCAGCGCTTCTGTGTTGTACGTCACACGCATCACACACATGACCAGCGTCGGCCAATAGTGAGCCTTCGTGTGACGTAAGCTTTACGCTATCACACTACGCTAACTGACTCGAGGCCCACAGAGAAGGAAATGAATAGTTGAAATGAAGTCGTTATTTTTCTTTGTTTTTGCGCACAAAAAGTATTCTCGTCGCTTTATAAACTTAAGATTGAGCCACTGTAGTCACTTGGACTATTTTAACGATGTCTTTAATAACTTTTCGGGGAACAAGTGTCAATCCCATAGAGGCCAATGGAGGAGTGATCCAGCTCTCAGATTTAATCACAAATATCTTAATTCATGTTCTGAGGATGAACGAAGGTCTTACGGGGTTAAACAACATGAGAGAGAGTAATTACTGACAGAAGTTAAATTTTTGGGTGAACTATCCCTTTAAGAATGATGTTGTAGTTCCTCAGATGTCCAGCAGAGGTCTCAGCATCACCTCAACATCTGGGAGATATTCTCTACTGAGATTTCTGTCAGAGTTCAAATCAGTAAAATACAATTAATTATGAAGGTCTGCATTGAGTCATGTTGGTTTTATAAGAACATTATGTTCTTTTATAGCCCAATTACTATTTAAAAGTACATAAACTACTAATCTGTTAATAAGTAGCTAAATACTTTTTTACTAATGCCTTATTAAGGTAATTTTTTTTTTACATTTGTGTTTATTTTACTGTGCAGCTGCTACAGTATTACTACTGTACACGTGCTTCACAGGGAAATACTGCCTAAAGCTGCTTGTAATTACACAATGTTGTTGTTGTCATACCAAACATATTAAACACATAAAGTGATATTTGCTGGTCTGGCTATTTGGCGAGAAACAAAACATTTATCATGCAACTATAATGCGTTTTGTTTGCCACAAAAGCCGGATAAACCATGAGGTGATAATCTGTCAGTAATATAGGATCATGGGACATAAAGTTAATCATTCCTGTGTGAAGAGCTGTTGCCTATAAACCCATCATAAAATAACATTCCCCTCATAAACACACTGATAACACATCATTATCACAACGGCGGAACAACAAACATTTACTTTATCCAGAAAGCCTTCTCTCAATAACTTGGACAGGCTTATGAGTTATAATCTACACGAAAGAGCTCTTATCAGAAACGTGTCGGTACCGGTCAGTACAGTTTCGACTTGTGCTTGTTATTGCATGTTTAGTTATGAAAATTACGCAAATCATCTCGAACAGGCCAGCTGTTGTTTGTAACCCGAAATCTCCCGAGTCTGTCAGAGTGCTTCCCAGATCCTCTCTCTGTCTGTCCTTCTGCTTCCTGTTTTCAAGCGAGAAGTCAAAAAAAGATTGATTTTTTTGCTGAGTGATATGGAAAAATGCAAAGGACAGCTAAGAGGTTGATTTTTTTAAATCAACAGTTTATTAAGTGTCAAATAATATTTTACTAATATAGCAATGGATTTCCTGAGATAAAATTAAACTGTTTTTCAATTTTTAATCAAATAATTCACATATTTGCACGCTCCCTTTCATCATTAAAAAAGACTAAATACTTGTACGAAAATAACATTCTCTTACAGTTTGAATAAATATCTTTTTAATAGGCCTATGTATCAATACACTATAGCTATTATATATACTGTATGAATATCCTGTTTCGTATAAATCTGTATCATACATCATAAGTAGCCTATATAGGCCTATTTATATAACAATATCAAATATCTGTTGCCTTCATAAGCCATCAGCCATCGGGCAGAATGTGGAATACAGCAAACGGAGTAAAACACCATCCATCTGAACAGTATAAATAAAAATCATGAGATGAAAAATGTTGACAAGTACAGATTTCGGTGTATGATTAGAACTGAAGAATCATTGATCCATGTCTATTCCGAGTGGTTTATTCCTGCAGATAAACACAAATAAACATGTTATAGATATGAATGCTACATGAATCTGCATACATCATGCAATCATGCAATCTAACTCTGTCAATGCAGATATAATCTGTGGACTATTATTAGCACACTGTAAAAAGTGTTAAAAAAATTGAGTAAATCCGTTGCCTTACAATTATTAAGTAGGCTAAAGAAACGTAATGCTTAATTGAAAAAATTAAGTTATTGGAACTTGAAAATTCCAAATTTCTTATCTTTTTGGATTAAGTAAGAATTTTAAGGCAGCAGGTTTACTAAATTATGTTAAGTAAATAAACGTAATGCTTAATTGAAAAAATTAAGTTATGTGAACTTGACAACTCCACATTACTCAATTTTTTCGATTAAGCACGAAGTTTATTTAGGCTACTTAATAATTTGAAGGCAACGGGTTTACTCAATTTTTTAACTAAATAAACGTAATGCTTAAATGAAAAAAAAAATTTATTTGAACTTGACAATTCCAATTTACTTAATTTTTTCGATTAAGCATGAAGTTTATTTACCTAATAAATTTAAGGCAACAGGTTTACTAAATTTTTTAAGTAAATAAACTTAATGCTTAATTGAAAAAATTAAGTTTTGTGAACTTGACAATTCCACATTACTCAATTTGTTCGATTAAGCATGAAGTTTATTTACTTAATAATTCACTGAAGGCACTGGGTTTCCTCAGTTGTCTGTAAGTGTAGTGCTGTGCCGTGGTTAGCGTACCGCGCAGCAGCCGCAGCAGTCCCCGCAGATGGTGCCGATCAGCCCGTTGATCACCTGGAAAGCGCACAGGCCGATCTGGACCAGGCCGGTAATCAGCAGGATGCAGAACAGGGTCAGGTGCCACGTGATGATGTCCCCGGGGCCCGTGCACACATCCCACATCGTGTGGTTGGACAGGTAGTTTCTGAAGGACATAAAACAGTGTTACATTACGGCTACTGGGTTATTATCTGATTTGATTGTTATTGGAAAATAAACACGTACCCTTCGCTAAATTGGTATTGGGTGAAATTGCTGTTTTCTTCTGTGAAGCACTTGGGTCCGTGATTAATGGCCACACATGAGATAATCACGGAGTAAGTGGCGCCGACAGCTCCGGCCGCGGCAAACAGGATCGAGCTGAACATCTAGATCAAAACAAACCGAAATATGATCAATAAGTTATGACATATGTTTTTATATTGCTTTAACTCATCAGAATAAGTTAAAAAATGTTATTTAAAAAACTTTTTTTTTTAAGTTAGGCTATACAAGATAAAAAAAATTGTCAGTTTAATGTAAAATTTAAGTTGAAATGACTTAAATATCCAAGTTGATTGTACTTAAAAATGTAAGGCAGCAAATTTTTTTATATATATTTTTTACCTTAAATGTTACCATAATGTTTGGAACTGTAATTGCATTCATCTTTCTTCTTTAAAACGGTAGCCAGTGTGTTGCAAAAATCGCTTATAAGAGTTAAAAAAAGAAAAAAATGCATATTCTGAATATTTAACCCGGAAAGGCCTTTCTCAGATGGCGGGAATAACGTGGCCATTGTGTGGAAGAATGGCGTGAAAATGTCAATTGTCACATGACTTCTGATCCTCAAGAGAAGAGCGTTCGAGTTAAAGATGAGTTTTCTCACCGCAAACCGTTTTCCACAGCTCTCGTTCCCACAGCATCCACAGCAGTCGTTGTTCTTCAGACCCAGGAAAACCAGCGCTGGGAAGATCATCTAAACAAAGACCATCCCAGTATATTCAGTAAATGTGAGGGTTTTCTACATTTACTCAAAAATCTTAAAATCAAACAAAAAAATAGTGTAACATTTAGCGAAATAAAAACACTTCCTTAAAAGAACTCACGATATTGCACATAACCAGTAAGCCTAAAGAAAATGAGCTCCAAACAGAGCAAATTTAAATCCTCCATAAACCCTTTTTTGAACATAAATTGACACGTTAAATGCATGACATTTCATGTAGAGAAATGAGAACGTCCGAGCGTTCACTCACCAGCACACCGGATCCCAGGATTCCTCCCAGGTAAAAGACCTCGTCTGTGATGTCATCGCTCACATCGGCCACTTTCCCGCCGGGGAAGAACAGGAGGATGTTGCAGAGCACACAGATGATGGCCAGCGGGATGAGCGTGATCCCCAGGCATTTAGCACAGTTTCCAGAACACATGATTCAGAGGGAAGTTTAGTCCAGGACCGGGTGTGTGACGATGGAGTCCTTGTTCGGGTAAGGTGTCCGTGGCTGTGCTTGTGCAGGTGAGTGTGTGTGTGTGTGTGAGGATTTATAGGCACCGGTCTGTAAATGTGTAACTGTGGTGTGTCCTGCTCCTCTATCAGAGCCACACACACTATCAGCACTGAGTCACACCGGCTCCACCTTAGCATGCACAATACTTCATTCACAATACTTCATGACAAAAAAAAAATGACGTGAATGATGCTTTTTCCCATTTTTACCCGGACAGATTTTCAGGTTTTAAATGTTACTTTGACTGCCTGGCTCAATAGCAATTACACATTTTACACAGTAAAAAAAAAAAAAGCGATAACATTTTATTTTACAGTATCCTTGTTACATGTACGTTCCACAGTAATAACAGTAAATTATGCGTAATTACATACAACCAAATCCTAATTTAAAAAAAATTCTTAAATCAAGAAGAATTCACTAGAGAAGTAAAATGACATAAGAAATTCTATCTTGTTTTCTGATTTAAAAAAGATCAAAAGTTAAAACAAGCAAAATTATCTGCCAATGGGGTAAGAAGAATCATCTTGTTTTTTTATTTTTTTCTTGTTTTCCATTTGAATTACGATTATTTTTCTTGTTTTCCATTTGAATTACGATTATTTTCTTCTTGTTTTCCATTTGAATTACGATTATTTTTTTCTTGTTTTCCATTTGAATTACGATTATTTTTATTACCCCATTGGCAGATAATTTTGCTTGTTTTAAGCAAAAACTCACTTAATTTTTATATATTTTTCTTTCTTTTTTAGAAAACAAGATATTATATCTTATGTCATTTTACTTCTCTAGTATATGCTTCTTGATTTAAGAATTTTTAGAAATTTCGGACAGGAAACAGAAAGGCAAAAAAACTAAGTAAGAAAAACATTTTTTGCAGTGTAATAATTTCACATTAAAAGTGTTACTTAAGTACATTTTAAATCATGTTTTAATAATCATGCTTTAAAGACTGATTTGGTTGACTAACATACTAAATCACATGTAAACTTGGTTATAATTTTAACTGTAGTCTGTTATTTGATATTACAAATAATTCAATATTAATAACTGCTTCATTACAAAAATGTGTGATTACAAATATATCTATGACAGACAAGTTTCAATAGAAATTACATTAAGGTATATTTTAGTTTATCATCAATGCCTGTCAGTACATTCAGCAGTAACTTAAACCACATTACAAAGACAAAATAAGTAATTATGAAATTACATATAAAGATGTAAATCCTACTTAAGTCAAAAAAGCACACTAAATTTCAGCTATGTGTATTTAATCTAAATTCAAACTACTATACATTTTCAGTTAATTGCAAATAACATGTATTAAGTGTCTTGAATCGTTACATTCTTTTCAACGTATGTTCCTTTAAAGTCTATTATTTCCTTAAAAAGTACTCTTTTTTTAACTTTAACATATTTCACGGGTATAAAAAGTGTACAACATCCCTTTTTTCTTGCCCTGTATACTTCCACATTTTTTGGTTGTGTCCAATTCTGCTATTATTGTCTTGTAGTTGTACCATGATATTTATAATCTGATACCTTCATTACACCATGGTATAGCAACACTTTTTCCATAAGAGATCATCTATGTGAATGACATTGACTATCCACAAACGACAGCATCAGTCATAATTACAGACGTTTGTGTCTCATTATCGGCTAACTATTTTCGTTTCTACTGTTGATCTTGCATACTTGTAGTTACCTGACCAAGTCTCAGACAGAGATAAAACACTTGTGACGCTACAAATATCTTAGACAGGCTTCATAGCATTAGTTCTGGACAAATGTTGACTTTTGATTTTACAGGCCAATAAAGAATATTTTATGGCCTTTATTTACACTTTTTTTTGTACTGAATCTTAGTTTCCAGTGTGAAGTCTCTGTGCTAACATAGCTAAAGGTTTTCGCAGGAAATGCCATAAAAGAACCATTTCATGTTCCATGAAGAAGTCAACAGTTCTTAAAATAAGTGTTTTTGTTGTTGTGAAAAAAACTTTTTTCCACTATAAAGAACCTTTCGTGGAATAGAAAGTTGCCATGGATGAAATGTTCTTCACACTCTAGAAATGCTGGGTTAAAAACAGCCTAATTTGGGTCACTTTGGCAACACAAGCGCTTGGTCAAATATGGATATAATAACCCATCAGGTTCAATGTTTGACCCAACATGCTGGGCTTAACTGAACTATTGTTTAAAAATAACTGTATTGCTGGGTTAAAATAAACCCCAAGTAAGTTGGAAATTAAATTCACACACAACATGACATGACTCACAACACAGGCAACAGTAATACTCAAAAGGGGAGCATTTATTAATAGACAAGAACATCCAGGAAATGAACAACTAGACTGACTTTAGTATTCATTGCATACTTAAAGGGCCCCTATTATGGGTTTTTGAAAATGACCTTTCATGTAGTGTGTAATATAGCTCTAAGTGAATGAAAACATCCTGCAAAGTTTTAAATCTGAAAGTGCCGTTTCGTTGTGACGTCAAGACGAAACATTAGCATATAGCGCGCGCAGAAACCAGGGAAACTCGAACACGGCAGCTGATTCCTGTGGACACTGGATATCATCATGTCCAGAAGACGCTGTGCTCTACAATGTGAAGGTAAAGACATTTTTTTTTATTAATTTTTTTTCACTGCCCAATGACGAGCATGTGAAGAATCAGTGGTTAAAATTCATCTTTTCCACGATACCACAGCAGTGTAATCCTAAACTTTTGCTGTGTTCCCTTTATTTTACTGACGACTGCTTCTCAAATCTCGGAGTTCAATGTAGGATTCGCAAACCGCTTGCTCTTGAAAGATGGTGTTCAAAATACTTAGTTTTGAGTTTTATGTTGTGTAGGTCTCCTGCTAACTGGCTAACTCATGTTATCACTGTCTTACTGAAATACTTCTGCTGATCAGCTGTGGGCCACTATTACCTAAAACTGAAAGATAAAGCATGAAGTAAGATTTGTTTTAGCAACGTTTATGTTACATCAGTCATTCACGCTAGAGCTTGGCTAATGTATTGCATACATGCACTGTTATTGATACAGTTTCCACGTGTTCATTGCAATATATTAGAAAAATGCTCTGTACATAAATAAGTACAAGTAAAATAATCGGTTTGTTGATGGACATGCACTTGTTAATGCTGATGGTGAGGAATTACAGTTGCAACATCCCATAATGTTCCTCAAACTGAGTAGCGCATCACTGAGAAACACTGAGTCCTGCTTGAGTCGTTCTTGTGATGGAGGTCGGGATGAAGAACTAGTTCTTCCAGCGTTTCATCATCGGACTCGCGCTCGGATTGATATGGTAAAATCAACGTCATTGTTTGTTACTGTGTTTAGTTTACGGTCTAGGAAGACTCACGAGCAGACTGAGCTGTCGACCAATCACAACAGACTGAGCTATCGACCAATCACAACAGACTGAGCTGTCTGGCCAATCACAACAGACTAAGCTGTCGACCAATCACAACAAACTGAGCTGTCGACCAATCACAACAGACTGAGCTGTCGACCAATCACAACAGACTGAGCTGTCTGGCCAATCACAACAGACTAAGCTGTCGACCAATCACAACAGACTGAGCTGTCGACCAATCACAACAGACTGAGCTGTCTGGCCAATCACAACAGACTGAACTGGTCTGACCAATCACAACAGACTAAGCTGTCGACCAATCACAACAGACTGAGCTGTCGACCAATCACAACAGACTGAGCTGTCTGGCCAATCACAACAGACTGAACTGTCTGGCCAATCACAACAGACTGAGCTGTCTGGCCAATCACAACAGACTGAGCTGTCTGGCCAATCACAACAGACTGAGCTGTCTGGCCAATCAGAGCAGAGTATCTTGTGGAAAGGAGGGATTTAGAGAGATTGGTTCATCTGACGAGTCGTTTGAGAATCTTTGAAAATGTGCTGATGTGCAAAAGTATATTATGAGAAAATGAAACAGTTTGTTTTACCTTTGATGCACGTAAACCTGTTGTAGGAGACTCCACAACAACATTAGGAAACTTTAAAATAGCATAATAGGGGCATTTTAAGTCCATTCAAATACTCTCAGAAAATGTCCTTCCCATTAATACCACCCTTCAAAATGTCCTGCTTTAAAATAAACTGCATTTATCGAGTCTTTAAGGTGTATCTTGTGCACAGGATTCTGCTAGTGTGTAAGGAAGACACTTCATGACGCATGCATGGGCTGAAAGGCCTGTTGTAAATATATCCTCTGGTCCAGTTGAACAACAGCGACCCTGACAAACCTCGCCTGATCCCGGCTGGTGTCCAGTGTCCAGTGTTGGCTTACTGCCCAGGGTCGCTGCATTGCTTTTGTGGGAGTTTCCTCTTCCACTCCTCATTCCTCTCAGCACAATCTTTCAAGTTCATATTAAAATGCAGTGTTTGTGGTGTTTATGTACACTGTAGAAATGATCGGGATTTTAACGGTAAAAGAAAGTAAAATGCTACAGTGAAAAACTGTTAATTGGTTAACAGAAAGTTTCTGTTCTATATACGGTGAATAACTATGATAGATCTAACTGTTTCTTTATAGTTTTCCTTAGATATTTTCTAAGCAGTTATGTACATTAGGGTTTCATGTTACATTTAATTTTGTTAAATTAACTTTTGTTATATTAATGTGTGTTATGATGGTGTCTAGTGTTTGTGTGATTGCGACTGTGCAGCTTCTCTATATAACTATTAACTTTCTTGATGAAAAGCTTCTTGTGTGAGCTTTGATTCATCATGTGACTCTCATATCCACTGTGATTGGTGGTTGTCAATGTATTACAATGGTAGAAAACAGAAATTAGTACTTCAACATGTCATGTAAATTAACAATATATCCGACAATGAAATACGTTTTTTTACTATAAATTTAAGTTAAGTCTGTAAAACCTAAAATGCTGCTGGTCAATCTCTGGCAACCACAGCTGCCATTTTTTATACTGAGAGGCATTATGGGATAGCTCAGAGTTTGAAAATGAACCATCATCCTGGATAATGAGAAAGTGATAATGTTATAATACTTCTCGGAGCAATTGTTTCTTGATGATGACTATTATTGCCCATGTTTATTTTATAAATGTGTAATAAGTCCATAATATTGTGTTTATTACAGTTGCATTGCTGTTGTTCTCTTTATATGTTTTCTGTTGGAGCTAATGGTAATGCTATTTCGATATAAAATATAAAATATGACTATATGACTCTAGTCTTGTCGAGTGTTTCTTTTGACCCCTTTGTGAAGCTAAATAAAGTATCCCGATGACATTATACGATTATATATAACAATAAGTTATTATGGCCTATAAAAGTTTATTTCATAGATTTTATCATGGCGTCATAATCTGTACTTCAGACATCTCGTCATCAAACCTGCACACAGAAGTTTGCTCATTCCCCATTTTAAGGGTGTGTCTTCTTCGATGATAAGAGT
The DNA here is from genome assembly GCF_051911475.1 of Siphateles boraxobius. Taxonomy (NCBI): domain Eukaryota; kingdom Metazoa; phylum Chordata; class Actinopteri; order Cypriniformes; family Leuciscidae; genus Siphateles; species Siphateles boraxobius. The sequence goes on along the minus strand of NW_027509199.1, from coordinate 50,908 downwards.
GACAGGTCCAAAGGACTTCTCTTTAGCTGATCTTATCAGATGTGGGAGGGAAGTCAATGGAAAGATCAATGTGCATTATTAAAACACACATGTGTTTCCCAGAGCAACAGTTACCATGATAGTTCAGATACTTGAGACAATGGACACAGGTGACGCACATTTTAAGTATGCACTGACACAAAACTCCTATGATTATATCATCGATACATACCCAACACCAAATCATCAAATCACCCTCTCTTTACTCTGACCCTGAACGGGTTAATTCACCCAAAAAATAAAATTCTGTCATCATTTACTCTTCTTCACATCATTGCAAACCTGAATTACTTTACACAACATATTTTTAAAAATAGTTTTTGTCTGTAAAATGGAAGTCAGTGTGGTCAAATGTTCTTTTAGACCCCATTGACTTTCATTGTATGGGCAAAAATCACTGAGACATTGTTCAAAAGTTGTGGAAGCCAAACGCATTTCGTAAAAAGAGGAACTTTGAAGTTCTGTTAATGAGAACCAGACATAACACACCATTATTAGAGGAGATAAATGTATTTTGGCCTGTACATTTACTAGTTGTCTGAGAAAATATACATAGAGAGTCAAATATAGAAACTGATATAAAGAGACAGACAAATAAACACACAAAACGTTTCCCACTATTATCAGTTATGATGCTAGTAAAATATTAGACCAACCCATATATGTTCACCATAATTATTGCACAACATTGTATGCTTGTTGATTTATCTTGTGTCAAAGTTGAGGGTGAGTCCTATGTCATTTGTCAATGGTACATTTGTAATGCTTACCACAAAACAAACTTAACATCTTAATATCATTGATATAAGCACCATTAATTAGTCTGAGTACACATTTATATTAACTTGACAATGAAATGTCTTTGACATCAGTAAGAAAATACATGGGAAAGATTTCTGTTCATTTTTAAAATGTATTATTTCATTTATTTTGCTATTCCTAACTATGCACAATTACAGCTGTAATCCAAATTATTTCAACCCCCATTGCATTTTGAGACTATAGAAGTAATTACATTTTCAGTTAAATGTGGGGCAACCACTTGAAATATTTGTTGTGTTGAGCTATTTCATTACTTTGATTTGATTTGTTCATTGCAAACAGTTAAAAGTTAATTTTGCTAATAAACCTGATTTGCAATGGGGGTTGAATAAGTTAGATTACAACTGTAAATGGTTAGTAGCATTTGCATTTAGCATTGTTTTTTTGTTTTGTTTTTGTTTTTACCCTATCAAAAAGACCTGTGAACCTTTTTTCACAACCTACCAGTTTAAACAGTGCTTTAGAAAACACAATGTTTTCTCTCTGTCTCATCATTTGGTCAAAGAATGACATCTTTCAGTATTCTTGAGAACTTTCTCATCAGAAATCACTGAACATTTCATTATAGTTTTCAAAGATATATGTACAAAAAGAGAAATAGGGGATTTCTACAAAAAGGAGATCAAAAACTGGAGAAAAACATAAGAAAGAAAACTTTGCAGCTGAATTTGCCACTTCAGCCCTTCAGTATTACACATCAGTATGTGCCAGACTCTATTATACACACAAAGCTACAGAAAGAGTTGTTTCTGAAGTTTTGAAAACCCTTCTCAGTATTATTAAATCCATATCATTAGTCAAAGTCGCCTTTTCTTTTAGCTCAACTTTTAACTCTGTCATAGTATGTTAAAAATAATTCTCATACCTCAATTTTTTAACTATATTTTTATATTTGGTCCCACTTTATATTAAGTAGCTTTAAGTACTATGTATTTACATCGAAAAATAAGTACAATATACTTATTGTGTTCATGTTGTATTGTAAAACACTTGTGCTGCTATTGAGGTGTGATATGGGTAAGGTTAGGGTCAGGTGTGTGTGATGTGGGTAAGGTTAGGGTCAGGTGTGTGTGATACGGGTGAGGTTAGGGTCAGGTGTGTGTGATACGGGTGAGGTTAGGGTCAGGTGTGTGTGATACGGGTAAGGTTAGGGTCAGGTGTGTGTGATACTGGTAAGGTTAGGGACAGGTGTGTGTGATACGGGTGAGGTTAGGGTCAGGTGTGTGTGATACGGGTAAGGTTAGGGTCAGGTGTGTGTGATACGGATAAGGTTATGGTCAGGTGTGTGTGATACGGGTAAGGTTAGGGACAGGTGTGTGTGATACGGGTGAGGTTAGGGTCAGGTGTGTGTGATACGGGTAAGGTTAGGGTCGGGTGTGTGTGATACTGGTAAGGTTAGGGTCAGGTGTGTGTGATACGGGTAAGGTTAGGGTCGGGTGTGTGTGATACTGGTAAGGTTAGGGTCAGGTGTGTGTGATACGGGTAAGGTTAGGGTCAGGTGTGTGTGATACGGGTGAGGTTAGGGACAGGTGTATGTGATACGGGTAAGGTTAGGGTCAGGTGTGTGTGATACGGGTGAGGTTAGGGTCAGGTGTGTGTGATACGGGTGAGGTTAGGGTCAGGTGTGTGTGATACGGGTAAGGTTAGGGTCAGGTGTGTGTGATACTGGTAAGGTTAGGGTCAGGTGTGTGTGATACGGGTAAGGTTAGGGTCGGGTGTGTGTGATACTGGTAAGGTTAGGGTCAGGTGTGTGTGATACGGGTAAGGTTAGGGTCAGGTGTGTGTGATACTGGTAAGGTTAGGGTCAGGTGTGTGTGATACGGGTGAGGTTAGGGTCAGGTGTGTGTGATACGGGTAAGGTTAGGGTCAGGTGTGTTTGATACGGGTAAGGTTAGGGTCAGGTGTGTGTGATACAGGTAAGGTTAGTGTCAGGTGTGTGTGATACAGGTAAGGTTAGTGTCAGGTGTGTGTGATATGGGTAAGGTTAGGGTCAGTTGTGTGTGATACTGGTAAGGTTAGGGTCAGGTGTGTGTGATACTGGTAAGGTTAGGGACAGGTGTGTGTGATACGGGTTAGGTTAGGGTCAGGTGTGTGTGATACGGGTAAGGTTAGGGTCAGGTGTGTGTGATACTGGTAAGGTTAGGGACAGGTGTGTGTGATACGGGTAAGGTTAGGGTCAGGTGTGTGTGATACGGGTAAGGTTAGGGTCAGGTGTGTGATACTGGTGAGGTTAGGGTCTGGTGTGTGTGATACGGGTAAGGTTAGGGTCAGGTGTGTGTGATACTGGTAAAGTTAGGATCAGGTGTGTGTGATACGGGTAAGCTTAGGGTCAGGTGTGTGTGATACGGGTGAGGGTAGGGTCAGGTGTGTGTGATATGGGTAAGGTTAGGGTCAGGTGTGTGATACTGGTGAGGTTAGGGTCAGGTGTGTGTGATATGGGTGCGGTTAGGGTCAGGTGTGTGTGATACTGGTGAGGTTAGGGTCTGGTGTGTGTGATACGGGTAAGGTTAGGGTCAGGTGTGTGTGATACTGGTAAGGTTAGGGTCAGGTGTGTGTTTGATACGGGTAAGGTTAGGGTCAGGTGTGTGTGATACGGGTGAGGTTAGGGTCAGGTGTGTGTGATACGGGTAAGGTTAGGGTCAGGTGTGTGATACTGGTGAGGTTAGGGTCAGGTGTGTGTCATACGGGTGCGGTTAAGGTCATGTGTGTGTGATACTGGTAAGGTTAGGGTCAGGTGTGTGTGATACGGGTAAGGTTAGTCAGGTGTGTGTGATACGGGTAAGGTTAGGGTCAGGTGTGTGTGATACGGGCAAGGGAAGTCAAGCTTTTCGTGGTATTTTCCCCATTCATTTAAGTTGGCATTGTCAGCACCGACACTTCAAGGTCCGCATGCTCGAAATGGACGACACGAGCTGCTTATTCAGTGGTGCCATGTCACTTTTCCAAAATCGCATATAAAGTGGCCGAGATTAGCATATATTAGCATAGGCCATCTTTGGACGCCTCTGGGGGTGCCATTGCACCTCGTGGGAGTCCACCAAGTGCTTTTGGGGTCCGCCAACTACCTACTCTTCACCATAGTCCTCCTCAGTACCACGAAGTGCCTATTTTGACCCCTAACCACCTATTTTCTTCTTCATTGCCACGGAGTGCCTATGGGGTCCCCTAACCACCTAAACTTCACCATAGTCTTCCTCAGTAACACGAGGTGCCTATTTTGACCCCTAACCACCTATTTTCTTCTTCATTGCCACGAAGTGCCTATGGGGTCCCCTAACCACCTAAACTTCACCATAGTCTTCCTCAGTACCACGAAGTGCCTATTTTGACCCCTAACCACCTATTTTCTTCTTCATTGCCACGAAGTGCCTATGGGGTCCCCTAACCACCTAAACTTCACCGTAGTCTTCCTCAGTACCACGAAGTGCCTATTTTAACCCCTAACCAACTATTTTCTTCTCCATTGCCACGAAATGCCTATGGGGTCCCCCGACCACCTAAACTTCACCATAGTCTTCCTCAGTACCACGAAGTGCCTATTTTGACCCCTAACCACCTGTTTTTTGTCTCAAGTCACTGTGTCTCTAACTCTGAGCCGAAAAGTCACAGGGCCTCGAAATTCGGCGTGAGGGTAGCCCAGCGTGCCCCGGGGCGAGATCCTTAGTTTCAAGGTTCTACGTGGTTCCCAAGTGTGCGTTTCGGCGGTTCGGCCTGATCCACACATGGTTCAGCTTTCTCCATCCCCCAGGGTCTTTCTGGGCCCCAGTGACAGCAGGCAGATCAAGTTTGGGGCCGCCAGGGCCCCCGGGGGCCAAACGGCAAAGCGTCCCACGTACAACTTATCCCATTGATTTTCATAGGTGTTCTGTGGACATTGGGCAACAAGTGTTTTTTTTGTGTGACTAGACGTTCCCCTCTCTGTGTGCTTTCCGGGGCCGAGTGACGCAGCTTTCCAAGAAGTTTCGGGCCCCTAGCACCTCCAGGGGCCGAACGAGGTTCAGTGACACGTGCAACTTATTCAATGCGATTTCACAGGTACTTCGTGGACGGTGGTCCGATTGGCCCGAAATTGACACGTACGTCCCGTCACGGGCCCCTGGGACGGGTTCTAGAGTTCCGCGTCCCTCTGACCTTTTTTCGCGCTAATTGGCCACCAACAGCCCCATGGAATAAGTTGCACGTGGGACGTCAAAAAAACAGGGGCCAAAAGGGGTCGAAAGGTCGCAGCGGCCCCAAATTCGGCACGGCGGTGGTCCGGGGGCCCCCGGTTCTAGATCACAGGTTTGGTGGTTCTAGATCGGTTCCAAGTATGTGTTTCAGCAAAACGGTTCGAAGGAAACGCCCGATCGGCCCGAAACTGACGTATGCGTCCCGTCATGGGCCCCTGGGACGGGTTCTAGAGTTCCGCGTCCAAAGCTGCTCGTTTGGCCAAAAAACACCCCCTTGACCTGGAAGCGCCTGTGAAGTTTGAACTGAACAAGTTGCACGTGGGCGGCCGGAAATACAGGGGTCGAAAGGTCGCACCGCCTCCAAATTCGCCGCCCTGGTAGTCGAGGAGCTCCCGGTTCTAGATCCCGGATCGCAGGGTTCTAGATCGGTTCCAAGTGTATCATTTTTTTGTGCAAAAATCTCCTCGCTTTGGTTCTACTGAGCATATGTCTTTCTGTGTGTGCAAGAGGGCTGCCATTAATTGGACCATGTGCTCGGGGAAGGGTGGACAGAAAGGTCCGATCGGCCCGAAACTGACGTATGCGTCTCGTCACGGGCCCCTGGGACGGGTTCTAGAGTTCCGCGTCCCTCTGACCTTTTTTCGCGCTAATTGGCCACCAACAGCCCCATGGAATAAGTTGCACGTGGGACGTCAAAAAAACAGGGGCCAAAAGGGGTCGAAAGGTCGCAGCGGCCCCAAATTCGGCACGGCGGTGGTCCGGCGGCCCCCGGTTCTAGATCACGGGTTTGGTGGTTCTAGATCGGTTCCAAATATGTGTTTCAGCAAAACGGTTCGAAGGAAACGCCCGATCGGCCCGAAACTGACGTATGCGTCCCGTCACGGGCCCCTGGGACGGGTTCTAGAGTTCCGCGTCCCTCTGACCTTTTTTCGCGCTATTTGGCCACCAACAGCCAAAGGTAAGGTTAGGGTCAGGTGTGTGTGATACTGGTAAGGTTAGGGTCAGGTGTGTGTGATACGGATAAGGTTAGGGTCAGGTGTGTGTGATACTGGTAAGGTTAGGGACAGGTGTGTGTGATACGGGTAAGGTTAGGGTCAGGTGTGTGTGATACGGGTAAGGTTAGGGTCAGGTGTGTGTGATACTGGTAAGGTTAGGGACAGGTGTGTGTGATACGGGTAAGGTTAGGGTCAGGTGTGTGTGATACGGGTAACTTTAGGGTCAGGTGTGTGATACTGGTGAGGTTAGGGTCTGGTGTGTGTGATACGGGTAAGGTTAGGGTCAGGTGCGTGATGCTGGTGAGGTTAGGGTCAGGTGTGTGTGATACGGGTGCGGTTAGGGTCAGGTGTGTGTGATACTGGTGAGGTTAGGGTCTGGTGTGTGTGATACGGGTAAGGTTAGGGTCAGGTGTGTGTGATACTGGTAAGGTTAGGGTCAGGTGTGTGTAATACGGGTAAGGTTAGGGTCAGGTGTGTGTGATACGGGTGAGGTTAGGGTCAGGTGAGTGTGATATGGGTAAGGTTAGGGTCAGGTGTGTGATACTGGTGAGGTTAGGGTCAGGTGTGTGTCATACGGGTGCGGTTAAGGTCAGGTGTGTGTGATACTGGTAAGGTTAGGGTCAGGTGTGTGTGATACGGGTGCGGTTATGGTCAGGTGTGTGTGACACTGGTAAGGATAGGGTCAGGTGTGTGTGATACGGGTAAGGTTAGGGTCAGGTGTGTGTGATACGGGTAAGGTTAGGGTCAGGTGTGTGTGATACGGGTAAGGTTAGTCAGGTGTGTGTGATACGGGTGAGGTTAGGGTCAGGTGTGTGTGATACGGGTAAGGTTAGTCAGGTGTGTGTGATACGGGTAAGGTTAGGGTCAGGTGTGTGTGATACTGGTAAGGATAGGGGCAGGTGTATGTGATACGGATAAGGTTAGGGTCAGGTGTGTGTGATACTGGTAAGGATAGGGGCAGGTGTGTGTGATACGGATAAGGTTAGGGGCAGGTGTGTGTGATACGGGTAAGGATAGGGTCAGGTGTGTGTGATACGGGTAAGGTTAGGGTCAGGTGTGTGTGTGATACTGGTAAGGTTAGGGTCAGGTGTGTATGATACGGATAAGGTTAGGCTCATGTATGTGTGATACTGGGAAGGTTAGGGTCAGGTGTGTGTGATACGGGTAAGGTTAGGGTCAGGTGTGTGTGATACGGGTAAGGTTAGGGTCAGGTGTTTGTGATACGGGTAAGGTTAGTGTCAGGTGTGTGTGATACGAGTAAGGTTAGGGTCAGGTGTGTGTGATACGGGTAAGGTTAGGGTCAGGTGTGTGTGCTAAGGTAAGGTTAGTGTCAGGTGTGTGTGATACTGGTAAGGTTAGGGTCAGGTGGGTTTTATAAGGGTAAGGTTAGGGTCAGGTGTGTGTGATACAGGTAAGGTTAGTGTCAGTTGTGTGTGATACTGGATACCTATACAACTATAGGACAGGAAGAGCTAAATAAACTTATCATTGCATCGAAACCAACAACATGTTTATTAGATCCAATACCCACTAAACTACTGAAAGAAGTGTTACCTGTAGTGGAAGAGCCTCTTCTCAATATTATTAACTCTTTATTTTTAGGTCATGTTCCAAGAATATTCAAGCTGGCAGTAATACAACCTCTCATTAAGAAACCGCAATTAGACCCAAATAACTTAGCAAATTACAGACCTATTTCAAATCTTCCATTTATGTCTAAAATACTAGAAAAAATTGTGTCCGCTCAATTGTGCTCTTTCTTGCAAGAAAATGAGATATATGAAAAATTCCAGTCAGGATTCAGACCGCATCATAGCACAGAAACTGCGCTAGTTAAAATTACAAATGATTTACTTTTAGCTTCTGACCAAGGCTGTATCTCAATACTAGTTCTACTCGATCTTAGCGCTGCATTCGACACTATCGATCATAAAATACTCCTGGATCGACTACAAAACTACACTGGTGTTCAGGGACAGGCATTAAGCTGGTTTAGATCGTACTTATCAGACCGTTATCATTTTGTCTGTTTAAATGGGGAAAAATCAAAGATAACGTCAGTAGACTATGGAGTGCCGCAAGGATCGGTGTTAGGCCCTCTGCTATTCTCAATATCTATGCTCCCACTTGGTAAGAAAACATGGAATTAATTTCCACTGTTATGCTGATGACACTCAATTATATATTTCATCACCGCCAGATGAAAACACTAACTTATCAAATTTGACAGAGTGTCTCAAAGATATAAAATGCTGGATGACGCGTAATTTCCTGCTACTAAATTCAGATAAAACGGAGGTATTACTTATTGGTCCAAAAAACTACCCACAAACTCACTTACAATACAACTTTAATATAGAAGGATGTCCTGTTACTTTATCCACTACAGTAAAAGACCTGGGTGTTATACTAGACCGCAACTTGTCTTTCGAAAATCATATTTCATATGTTACAAGAACAGCCTTTTTCCACCTTAGAAACATTACAAAGCTATGTAACATGCTATCTGTTTCTGATGCAGAAAAGTTAGTTCATGCATTCATGACCTCGAGACTAGATTATTGTAATGCTATATTAGCTGGCTGTCCTGCATCCTCAATAAACAAGCTACAGTTAGTGCAAAATGCAGCTGCTAGAGTTCTTACTAGGTCAAGAAAATATGATCATATAACACCAATTTTATCATCTCTACACTGGTTACCTATCAAGTTCCGTATCAATTACAAAGTACTATTACTGACCTATTAAGCTCTAAACGGTTTAGCTCTTGTGTATTTAATGGACCTTCTATCGCCCTACAATCCATCGCGTTCTTTAAGATCACTAAATTCGAGGCTTCTGGTCATTCCTAGGATATCTAAGTCCACTAAAGGAGGAAGGGCGTTCTCACATTTAGCTCCAAAACTCTGGAATAGCCTTCCTGATATTGTTCGAGGCTCTGACTCGCTGTCCCAGTTTAAAACTAGATTAAAGACGCATCTCTTTAGCCAAGCATTTACATAATGCTTACCTTTTATACCACTGCTGAATCAGATCAAATGCATTTAATATTATAAAACTTGAAGAGTCTGTAGGTTATTTGTATAGGTTGCATAGTATTTACAGTCATTACGTTCCTGTGTATATTGCGTGAATGACGGGTGGTTGGGTAGATATTGTGTTTTGCGGTAGGTGGTATGCCATACGGAACCGTTGCCACTGAACCTGCTTTAACGACGACAGTGGGGCTCGACAGCCTTAGTCAAACGGGTCGGTGCGTATGGTTGGGCTGCGGAGAGATTGTGAGATTGTGGTTGGGTCTCAGCAGCAGGAGGGATGTAGAGGTCAGTAAACAGGGCTGAGTTGAATGGGGGACGGAGGGGGGTGACTCTGGGACGCAAGAATCACTGTCTTCATGTTTTTTATCATTTACGCCCGTGTTATGGAAATCATTATGAACAGCAGCTACGCAAATTATTTTCCCTTTTTGCTTTTCTGCTGTTATCTCGGGACGCGAGTCCCGAGAAAAACGGCGTTCGTCAGCTCAAGTTTGTATCCAGCCTTTCACGGAGACTTCAGATACCCCAATCACAAAGCCTGTGAAGAGACGACTCAACACCGGCGATATGGACCCTCTATGGTGGACGGCACTGATCCTCAACAACTCGTCTCAACACCGGCGTGATTACTTGGACCTCCAAAAGATGGAAATGGATAAATATTCTAAATGTTCCGATCCAATCTGACTTGTAATGCTGCCCGAATCATAAATCATGCACTGTTCCTTCGTTGGCCAGAGGAGAACTGGCCCTCCGACTGAGTCTGGTTTCTCCCAAGGTTTTTTTCTCCATTCTGTCACCTGATGGAGTTTTGGTTCCTTGCCACTGTTGCCTTGGCTTTGGCTTGCTTAGTTGGGGACATTTATTATTCAATAATATTATTGATCTGCCTTACTTAAGGTGGACGTTGACGCAATTTTCTTTTAGAAACAAACTCTGTTATATTATTTTCATGTTATCACTGTGAAGCTGCTTTGATTCAATCTGTATTGTAAAAAGCGCTATATAAATAAAGGTGACTTGACTTGACTTAAGGTTAGGGTCAGGTGTGTGTGATACGGGTAAGGTTAGGGTCAGGTGTGTGTGATACAGGTAAGGTTAGGGTCAGGTGTGTGTGATACGGGTAAGGTTAGGGTCAGGTGTGTGTGATACGGGTAAGGTTAGGGTCAGGTGTGTGTGATACGGGTAAGGTTAGGGTCAGGTGTGTGTAATACGGGTAAGGTTAAGGTCAGGTGTTTGTGATACTGGTAAGGTTAGGGTCAGATGTGTGTGATACTGGTAAGGTTAGCGACAGGTGTGTGTGTTACTGGTAAGGTTAGCGTCAGGTGTGTGTGATACTGGTAAGGTTAGGGTCAGGTGTGTGATACTGGTGAGGTTAGGGTCAGGTGTGTGTCATACGGGTGCGGTTAAGGTCAGGTGTGTGTGATACTGGTAAGGTTAGGGTCAGGTGTGTGTGATACGGGTAAGGTTAGTCAGGTGTGTGTGATACGGGTAAGGTTAGGGTCAGGTGTGTGTGATACAGGTAAGGTTAGTGTCAGGTGTGTGTGATACTGGTAAGGTTAGGGTCAGGTGGGTTTGATAAGGGTAAGGTTAGGGTCAGGTGTGTGTGATACAGGTAAGGTTAGTGTCAGGTGTGTGTGATACTGGTAAGGTTAGGGTCAGGTGTGTGTGATACAGGTAAGGTTAGTGTCAGGTGTGTGTGATACTGGTAAGGTTAGGGTCAGGTGGGTTTGATAAGGGTAAGGTTAGGGTCAGGTGTGTGTGATACAGGTAAGGTTAATGTCAGGTGTGTGTGATACTGGTAAGGTTAGGGTCAGGTGTGTGTGATACGGGTAAGGTTAGGGTCAGGTGTGTGTGATATGGGTAAGGTTAGGGTCAGGTGTGTGTGATACGGGTAAGGTTAGGGTCAGGTGTGTGTAATACGGGTAAGGTTAAGGTCAGGTGTTTGTGATACGGGTAAGGTTTGGGTCAGGTGTGTGTGATACTGGTAAGGTTAGGGTCAGATGTGTGTGATACTGGTAAGGTTAGCGACAGGTGTGTGTGTTACTGGTAAGGTTAGCGACAGGTGTGTGTGATACGGGTAAGGTTAGGGTCAGGTGTGTGGGTACAAGATTCAGTAATTAAATAGACAGAAATACACTTATGGATGGGGCCACTGGAGTAACCTCATGGTACAAAGGTGAATGTTCATAGATAAATATGAGTACATACATAAAAATAATAGTCCAGAGTAATAAAAAAATATGATAGTATTTATACAAAAGGATAAAGGTCATACATTTGGTGAAAGATGAGGAGAATACTGAATTTTCTCACATGCAAAATATTTTAATTGTAAATCATTGTTTTAGAATATTCACCAAACTACGTGTCATCATTAAATTAGTAAATAAAATAAAAATCTAATTCTAAATTGTGCTTGTGTTCAAATGTAAGTATCATATCTTCACTACTGTATCATTTTGACCACAAAACTCTCTTACAGTCTTTTCAGCATTTACAGTTATTTTGTAGCTCTTCTTCATTACTCTCTTATGTAATTAGTGTTTTTCAGAGAAGACAAGTATTACTCTTAAGCACAAAGCACAAAAATACTCTCTATTGTGGTTTGATGTGTTGATATGCTCTGGCGTGGTGTGATTCCTTGTCTCTGGGTGCCGTGTGGTGCCAGGTACTGTGCTTACACTAGATAGTGTTGTTTGCTGATCCCCTCCTCCACCCCTCCTCTTTCACTTCTCCGTCTGGTGACGTTGGATAGCATGCTATTTCCAGCCCACAGTTCTGGGTTATTACCTGCAGACTTTAGACTCTGGCTTTGGCATAAAGATGTGATGGAAACTATCAGAACAATGACCGAAACATTCATTGATGCATTATGTAATTTATTTTCTATCATGAGTTAGAATTATGCGGTTCTCAATCAAACTGTGCATAGAGGATTTACAGTTACTGATGCTAATATGAACTCGAGGCTTTGTTTTCTTGCTTAATATTTGTCCATTTGACCCTTCCTTCAGTTGAGCTGCTTTCTCTCCACAGGGCCAGGAACGTGTCAGAATTTGCACAGGAAGTGACAGCACTTGCACAGGAAATGACACGGGGCATTTGTCTGTAGTGGACAGGAAGGAAATTCCCGTTTTTTCGCCAACGGGAGCTTAACATGGGCTTTGACATTTAAAACTATGTTTTCCTCTGTTTATCATTGACTGGATTCCTTTTGTGAAAAAGAAGTACACTTGCACACTTTTAATAAGAGTACTTGGTCACACTTAGTTAATAGTGAGAATTAGACCCTAAACTAATTATTAACTAAGACTTTTTCCTCAATATGATGCAGAATAAGGCATTAATATGTGCTTTATAAGTTCTAATTAACAGCCAATATCTGTCAGGATCCCATCTCCACCACGTTCATCATCACCTCCCACTCATTCACACTCGCCGCCCACTCAGCCTTTCTCCCGTTCATTATCCCCGGACTACTAATCACCTTCACCTGTGTCCCATCACCCGAACGTCCTATTTAAGTGTACTGTCCCTGCAGCCACTTGTCTGGTCTCGTCATTCCATGACTCACAGACTCCCCGAACACTCACCTGTGTGGTTGTTACTCACCTGTTGTCTCCGACTTCGATCCACTCTGCAAATGAAAGCATTGAACTCACCTCCTTGTCTGATTCATCTGTGATTCCTGACAATATCATAGTAATATGCATTATAATAAGTAACTAGTAGCAAATAGTGATATTGAGAATTGGATCCTAAAATAAAGTGTTTATTAAATTACTTATTATGTAAATGATACACTTTAAAATAATGTACTTATGTGTGAACTGAATGTAATGTTTTCAGACACTAAATTAAAATGTATTATAGTTTAAATTTATAGTATAGAATTAGCTTAAGTTTAGAGTGTTTTTAAGTTAGACTTAAGGTATGTCTTTATGTGTATAAATTCATAATTACTTCTATTTTAAGGGTTACCGCTGAATGTACTGACAAGCAAGGTAAACTAAACAATACTTTAATAAAATGTCTATAGAAACTGTTTTTTTTTAATCTCTTAAGTGGCCTTTAATTTTATTAAAATTATCTGCATGTATAGTTTTTAAAAATATATACTTTTAAAAAGTGCACATTCAACACAATACGGCAGCTAACATACAGAAACTGTAGTTGAATCCTGTTCCAGTGAGAGTATTGATCTGGATGTGTGTGAGAGACACACTCTAATGCTTGAACAAACACACTAGTTGCTGATTAACTCTTTGGGTTTTGTCTGTTCAGAGAGTCCTTTGTTGAATTCATCATGGCAGTGATCTAACCAGCGATCAATACGTTTGTGAAATGTTTTGCCAGTGTATTTTTACCGAGTGTGATTTTAGATGAAATCGAGGAGACTTAAAGAAAGAGTGTATTAGGTCTTATCTTGGTCACAGTAAGATCACAGTTTGTTTATGATCGTGTGTATATGAGTATGATTGTGTGTATGTGTATGTGTGTATGATCGTGACAGTGACAGAATGGAGAAATAAACCTCGGGAGAAACCAGACTCAGTCGCTCGGTTCTCCTCTGGCCAACGAGCCAACAGTGTATGATTATCAGATTGGATCAGAACATTCTGAATATTTATCTAGTATTTATAAGTATCTGCCATTACTGATAAATAAATGCTTTACTTATCGTATGATTTTCAACATTAAAAACGGAGAAGTGAGAAAGTATCCATGCCTATGAGTAGGTACTACATTTAAACCATGTTGTCAATGTCATGTGACCTGTCATGTGACCTACCAGTGTCAGTTGTGTGGCTTCACCTCCATTCATAAACCCCCTCCCAGGCCTCATGGGATAGTAAAGTGTCCATCGATTGCACACTTCAGGATCTCGCCCGAAGAAGTAGATCTTCCGGGGACTTTATGCCTACTGTGTATTCGGACATACTACTCTTTTAGCATACTGTTTTTCACCTACTATAGATTCTGTAGTAGGGAAGTACTCGATTTAGGACGCAGCCTACATGTATCTTTACACACTCTTAGAAGAAAAGGTTCTATATGGAACCGTAAAGGGTTCCGCCAGGCACTTCATATATAGAACCTTTTAGGGGTTCCATCATGGGAATATTTTATGGATGTACTTTTAATTGATTCGTTTTGTCTTAATTCATGTTTTATTTGAATTCAATTTTATGAATTAAACCGCTCATACACATACTTAATCACTTTGGAAAAAAACTGAAATAACCGTTAAACGAACGTATTTTGCCATAATAAAGGCAAAGAGGTTATTTTTTAATCAAGCCAAGAACCTTAGGGTTTTATATATAACGGCACTGTACCTTTATTTCCAAGAGTGCAGGAAAGATCGGCAGGAGAAATCTCATAAACTGAACTCGGATTAATCTGAATTGACCCTAAACTTTCAGCACAAGCTAAAGAGTAAACAGCTCAGAGTGGAAAAGTGTACATTTGAAAGCCCTTCAGAAGAGAAACACTGTATACCTCTGCTCAGCCCAGATTTACTGTGTTTATAAGCCTTCAGAAGGGCCTGAACATAGTTAACCTCTTACCCAAACAAAGCTCAATCATATCTTGCAGTGCACAGTGCTTTAAAACAGTAAAACAGCTAAAAATGAACCGTTAAGACTCTTATCAGGGCTGATGTGTACACTTCAGAGTATATGACTATATTACCTGATGATAGTACGCTTACGTCAGATGCTACTTAATAAGCTACTTTAAAATGAATTCCACAAGTCACCTTCATTCATACAGCGGTTTTAACAAGATGGACTGTTTCAAAGCAGCTTTACAGTGATAATAGGAAATTAAAGTAACAGAGATTGTTTGGGCTTTACAGCAGCTCTAGAATAAAGTTATTGTCCAGCTAAAGTTAGTTTTGATTGATTCACTTTCGTCGCAATGATCATTACTGATTAACTGCTAACACAACACCGTTCTAACAGAAGTGTGTTTACCGTGTGTTTGAACAGACACTGTGGATACTTCCAGAAACAAGTATGAACACAGATATAGGGGGAGTCACTAAGTGTGAATTGTACCTCATTATTAACCAAAAAAAAACAAAAACAAAAACGATGAGATTATCAGATAATTGGATAAATATGAACACAAAATCTGCCCTTTTTTTACAGATTTATAAAGCAGTCAAGCAAACATGAATTGTATTTAAATGTTTAATAGGAGACTTGTGTCTCGTCTGTAAACACAGGAAAGTTGCTCCGGCTGCTTCGCCGCTGGTCTGGTGTGGTCTGGCAGAGGTTAGTTGTCACAACGAGTGAGAAAGGCGGACATGGAGCCGCTAAATCTCCAAACTCCGGGAGAATCACCCACTTAAACCATAGACTGTAAAACAATATGGACGTAGTGCCCGTGACGTCAGCCGTAGTGTTGCTGAAGAGCATTTTTGAAGCCCAAAGTGGGCGGAGCTGGTCGTCGCCATCTTGTCAGCATCACTCCCAGATAAACGAAAATGTGCAGCGAGGCGGATTGGCTGAGGTGACGTGACGCTAACAGCCAGCAGACAAACGGCTAGCAGTGACATCAGCGGCAATCCACCTGTCACTCAATTATGCAGAACTTTAAGACTTAATATAATTTAAATGCATGAGTTATAAAATAATTCAACCCCGTCACAGTCGTCATTAAGGGCAAAATTAGCTATATAGACCAAAAACACTTTTAGTATCAGGCTGTAAAAAAAAAAAATTCTGCTGTAAAGTTGGGCATTTTAATTGCGGGTCTATGGGATTGACTCTCTCCCTCTAGTGGCCAGTCGATGAACTGCAGTTTAAGTCACTTCAGTGTTGGAATTTAAGAGAGAGACGGGAAAGTTACCGCTTGGTTTAAACAAACGTCAAACAGAGGAGAGTCTGTAATAAAACAAGAATCAACATCAGCTTGGCTTTAGGAGATTGCGAGAACTGAGGGACTTGAAATGTAAAAGCGACGCTGTGTTTTTATTTCTCAATAGATCAGTAAAGTGTTTGAACAGATTAACTGTCATATGCAGCTCTCTAATAGAGTTGATTGTAAAGCATTATCTATTGTGAAGACTCATCTCATTATGGTTGTTGTGGCGCTGTGCTGGATTTATTTGTTATGAAGTACGTGTATATTAAAGCAGCACTATGCAGTTTTTTTAGCTTAACTGAACAGCTTCAGAGTTATTGGAATGGTTATATGACTTTTCGGGTTGAATGGTGGTGGTCTCGCCCCCTCTGGTGATTACTTCCTGCTCAGCTACTGTTCGGACGCTCTCGCTTACTGCTCCGCGCTTTGCTCTATCGCTTTTATATTTCTATATTTTATCTCCTTTTATCACCTAATTTTAACTTCAGCAAATCAGCACAGTGCTCAAACGCTTGGATTACTACAAAAAAAAAAAAAAAAAAGCAGAATTATTTTATTCGACCAGCCTCCCACTGAAAGCTTACATTCCGGGGAAGAGAAAACACAACTGCCTACATTCATAAGGATAAGAAAATGCCTCCTCTGGAATCTACTTGCTGCTCCAACTGCCACAGACTTTTACAAAGGATTGCAATTCTTGAAACAAAGTTAATTGCGGGACCACCAAACCAGACGGAACACACAACAGAGCTTCGTCATGGACGTCCTCAGCATACAGCCGGTGAGTCCCATGAATCTAGTGTTTCTCGACAGGCCATACTGAGTGTAGAGAAACAAGCCGATCGTTTTACTAATCGATGGCACAAACAGGGTGCGAGACCCAAAGGCACTCGAGACATCAGATTGTCACAAGCATCACATATTACTGCAGTAGCATCCTCTACCCCAGATACGGCTCTGACAAGGACTGCAAACACTGGTCTCCTACTACCGCCTATACATCTTGAGAACAGATTTGAAGTATTAATGAATGAGGAATCCCCAAATTTGATGAATGTGATCGCACACAGACTGAATCAGCCAGTAGCTAACACTGATGCTAACTGGGGCTCAAGGTCGACCAGACAGCGGCACTCAGCTCACAGTGCAGCCGAGCCCAGGACTCTGATAGTGGGCGACTCCGTAATCAGAAACATTAATAGCAGGGATACAACAACGTGCTGCCTTCCACAAGCAACCACATCTGATGTAAACAGGGAACTTGAGAACATTCTGATGAAACATAAGACTGCAAATCGACTCATCATTCATGTGGGGAAGAATGATATTCATAAAGAGCAGTCGGAACTTCTTAAAAAGGATTTCAATGAACTTTTTGAAACACTTAAAAGACTGAAAGTTCAAACATTCATCAGTGGACCACTCCCAGCAAGAGGAACAAACAGGTTTTCACGGTTGCTTGGGCTTAATACATGGCTGCAAAAAACCTGCAATATAAAAGGAGTGAACTTTATTGACAACTTCAATCTTTTCTGGAGTCAGAGGCAACTGTTTCAACAGAATGGCCACCACCCAAACAAACTTGGTTCAAGAGTGCTAAAGGACAATATCTACTTCTCCCTACGTCATCCTTCTGCAATGTGTGCCAATCCACTCAACCTGAATGGCACACACACACCTGGATACAGTATGAATGACCACAGGATTTCACTTCAGCACCTGAATGGACATGCGATTGACACATCACACAAGGACAGTGATAACACCACTCAGCCACAACAACCTCTGCTCACGGACACAATCTCAGCTGAGCCATGCCCACAGAGCTCACCACAGACAGACTGTGACATACCAGCACTGCTCCAAGATACAGCACCCAAGGACGATTTTCTGGAAAACAGCCAGGGAAACCAGGACAGCATACTACAGCCTCCAATAACACCAGAGCAACAATCCTTCTCACCGGAAACATTATCACTCTCTCCAGCATCTCCACTTCTGTGCTTCTCTGAGAAAATGGAACAACTGGTGCATGCTGGAACTAGACTATCCCACTCTTTTGCTGCGAGCCCCCAGATACCAACCAAAAAACGCCAGGCCCCACAACCACCAAAGCCTGCGGGCCCAGCTCGCCCTCCCCCTCCTCCTGTGAGAGCTCTTCGGCCTTTGCCACAGCGCCAGGGCCCACACCCCCCTCCAGTGGCTCGAGGTGAACCAAAAACAACTGATACCAGCTCTCAGTGATGTGTGTCGGGTCCCCGCTATGATAACAATAACTTTCTCAAATGTTTACAGAATAAGTGGGAACCCAGTGTGCCTGTATCTTTCTCTATTGCTGTTCGATTACATGATAGAAAGTCTAAGGCCTTCAAAAGCCGTAGAGCAAACCCATCTAATCTGGTGCCTATTACACGACATACCAAGATTGCTGTGGGGACAAAAAGTAAGACTGTTAAGTTAGCACTTTTAAACATCCGCTCACTTAAAAATAAATCACTTTTAGTCAACGACTTAATAACCACATACAACCTGGATTTTATGTTGCTAAATGAAACTTGGCTAAAAGAGAGTTGCAGTGCAACAGTCCTCAATGAAACATCCCCTCCTAACTTTACTTTTATGAGTGTCTGCAGAGCTGTCAGAAGAGGCGGAGGTTTAGCTGCTCTTTATAAAGATGTCTATCAATGTAAGCAAATATCATTTGGGAATTACCCGTCTTTCGAGTATCTGGGTATTGTGTTAAAAGGTGCTCCACGCATTTTAGTTATCATTGTTTACAGGCCTCCAAAATACTCTCCAGCTTTTGCTGAGAACTTAACAGAACTGTTATCAACAATTTCCTCAGAGTTTGACTGCTTTGCCATTGCTGGAGATTTTAACATTCACATAGATAATGCAGAAAACAATATGGCAAAAGAAATCAAAACTGTTTTAAAAACTTTTGATCTGACTCAGCATATACATGGACCCACACATAATCGTGGACACACTCTAGATTTACTTATCAGTAAGGGTCTAAACATTTCATCAATTGTTATTAAGGATGTAGCACTGTCTGATCATTTTTGTATTTTCTTTGATATATTGATCTCTCCTGCCATTGAAGCTAGATCTGTGTCTGTCAAGAAGAGATGCTTCAATGAGAACACTAGTGTACTATTTATGAAGGCTATATCTTTAACACCAAGCATATCTGCTGACTCTGTTGATTTTCTCCTTGATTCTTTTAACTCAAAAGTTAAGAGTGTAATTGATGATATTGCTCCTGTGAAAGTCAGGAAGAAGAGTCGCAGACAAAAAGCACTTTGGAGAAACTCAACAGCAGTGCAAAATATGAAAAGTCAATGCAGAAAAGCAGAGCGCATGTGGCGGAAGACAAAACTTGTAGTCCATTATAACATCTACAAAGACAGCATCCATGCTTTCAATAAGGAACTAAGCAAAGCTAGACAGACTTTCTTCTTGAATATTATAAACAGCAATATAAACAACACGCACACTCTTTTTGCTACTGTAGAGAGACTGACAAACCCCCCAAGCCAGATTCCCAGTGAAATGCTCTCAGTGAGAAAGTGCAGTGAGTTTGCTTCTTTCTTCTCTGAGAAAATCAATAATATCAGAAAGGTGATCAGCTCATCCTTGAGTTGCGCTGGGGTCAGGCAGATCAGACAACAGCACGAGAAAGTAGCCACTATGTCTGATTTCGAAGAAATTGATGGCAAAATTTTGGAAGAAACCGTGCAGCAACTAAAAACATCAACCTGCGCCCTTGACGCACTTCCCACATCTTTTTTCAAAAATGTGTTACACAGCTTAGAATCAGATCTCCTAGAAGTGGTAAATGCCTCACTTCTCTCTGGGAGTTTTCCGACCTCCCTGAAAACTGCTGTTGTCAAGCCCCTCCTTAAAAAGAGCAATCTGGATAAGACCATATTAAACAACTATAGACCGATCTCAAATCTTCCTTTCATAGGCAAGATCATTGAAAAAGTTGTCTTCAATCAGCTGAACAAATTCTTAAGCTCGAATGGATACTTTGACCATTTTCAATCTGGTTTCCGACCGCACCACAGTACAGAGACCGCGCTCATAAAAATAATAAATGATATTCGCTTAAATACTGATACAGGCAAATTATCAGTGCTGGTACTACTCGACCTCAGTGCTGCATTTGACACTGTCGATCACAACATACTTCTTGACAGGCTGGAAAACTGGGTCGGGCTTTCTGGGATAGTCCTAAAATGGTTCAGGTCATACTTAGGAGGCAGAGGTTATTATGTGAGTATAGGAGACCATAAGTCTGAGTGGACATCCATGACATGCGGAGTCCCGCAAGGCTCAATTCTTGCGCCACTCCTATTCAACCTGTACATGCTCCCAATGAGCCAAATAATGAGAAAGAGCCAAATCGCTTACCACAGCTATGCAGACGACACACAGCTCTACTTATCCCTATCGCCTAACGATTACAGCCCCATTGACTCCCTTTGCCAATGCATTGATGAAGTAAACAATTGGATGTGCCAAAACTTTCTTCAGTTAAACAAAGACAAAACCGAAGTCATTGCGTTTGGAAACAAAGATGAAGTTCTCAAGGTGAACGCATACCTTCAGTCTAGGGGTCAAACAACTAAAAATCAAGTCAGGAATCTGGGTGTGTCTCTGGAGTCAGACCTTAGTTTCAGTAGTCATGTCAAAGCAATAACTAAATCAGCATATTGTCACCTGAAAAATATTGCAAGAATTAGATGCTTTGTTTCCAGTCAAGACTTAGAAAAACTTGTGCATGCTTTCATCACCAGTAGGGTGGATTATTGTAATGGACTTCTCACTGGCCTTCCCAAAAAGACCATAAGACAGTTGCAGCTCATACAGAACGCTGCTGCCAGGATTCTGAGCAGAACCAGAAAATATGAACACATCACACCAGTCCTCAGGTCTTTACACTGGCTGCCAGTTACATTTAGGATTGATTTTAAAGTATTATTACTGGTATATAAATCATTCAATGGCCTAGGACCTCAATACATTGCAGATATGCTCAGTGAATATAAATCCAACAGATCACTCAGATCATTAGGATCACATCGGCTAGAAATACCAAGGGTTCACTCTAAGCATGGCGAGTCTGCTTTTAGCTACTTTGCCAGCCGTAGCTGGAACCAGCTTCCAGAAGAGATCAGATGTGCTCCTACCGTAGTCACATTCAAATCCAGACTCAAAACACATCTGTTTAACTGTGCATTTAGTGAATGAGCACTGTGCCACTGTTTGTCCGACTGTTTGCACTGTATTTTATTTTATGTTTTAATTATTCTGATTTCATTTGATTATTTCTGTATTTTATCTTTTATTCTAAACTGTTTTAATTATTCTGATTTCTTTTGATTATTTTAATTTCTTCTATGTAAAGCACTTTGAATTACCATTGTGTATGAAATGTGCTATATAAATAAACTTGCCTTGCCTTGCCTTGCCTTGCCTTGTGAGTGGAAAAACCGCACTTGCAACTTTGGGCCGGCGGACCACCTTCCAGCGTCAGGAAGTATCACGTGATTTCAGCTCTCGCGATGTAACGAATTGCTTTACGGCACTTGTTAAATACAAGTACTCTACAGCGACTCTAGGGGTCGCTGCTTGACAAAAACGGAATTCCTGCATAGTGCTGCTTTAATGGGTAAAGCTACAGTAACGTCTTCAGCTAGTCAGCTTGAGATCCTTTCCATCTAACAGTATATCTCTGAAGCCTAGTGGTGAATGTTTTATAAGCAGGAGAATCATCTCTCTTTTTTTACTTATGAGAAAGAACTATATTCATCCGCAGTCACGCAAAGCCGAAGCACAACCAAAACAATGTTCTTCTGCAAAATGCATGCAGTTTTGATTTTTATCACTAGATGGCCAAAAGTTACAGCAGTACAGTACCTTTACAGCATGAATTACCCGTAAACATGTTACCATAACACACAACATATGAGATATTTTCATAAAAAACTAGATGACATTCATTTTACTTTTATTAAAACTTATTATTTTATGTTGCAATTCTTCATTGATAATTTACTCAATTAAATAATCAATGGATTTCAATTTTATGGACAATATTTTTATATATTTAATGACAATATATCATAAAGTTTTTTTAAGGCATTATACGATAAACATGTGCTCACTTGAGAAAAATGTTTTCTATATACCAGGCCATGAATAGGAATAAAAATTATAAATTAATGATTTTTTAATTTATATGATCCCACTTTAATAAGGTCTAATAAAATAATAAATAAAATAATAAAAAAATTAATAAAATTATTCAATTCAATTATTCAATTATAATTGTTTACACTCTTAGAAAAATGTTTTTCAATTGGGCTCTTTAAAGAACCCAAGAGTTCTTAACTCCATTTTAAAGAACCCTTCATACCAAAAATACACTTTCATCTTTAACTGGTTATTAATATTTTTTCTAGCGATACAGTGTTTAATTAATTAAAATGTTATCAAAACAAAAACAACATTTATTCAAACTAGATCCATAAAATGATCCCATGATGGAGCGTCTAACGGAACCCTTTAAGGTTTCATATAGAATCTCTTTTTCTAAGAGTACATGCATGTTGTTCTGCAAAACTCTTGCCAGATTCAGCGTTTTGCTGCTCAGCGGTGACAGCTGAAGGTGTCGCCTGGGAATGTTCCCCACTAACACCAGTGCTGAACTGGCCAATAGATGAGCAGGAATGCACAGCTCAGGCAGAAGGAGACTGTGAATGTGTGGTGGGGCCGGCCAGCTGTGTGTGTGTGTGTGTGTGTGTGTGTGTGTGTGTGTGTGTGTGTGTGTGTGTGTGTGTGTGTGTGTGTGTGTGTGTGTGTGTGTGTGTGTGTGTGTGTGTGTCGCAGTCTTCAAGCCAAGTGTGTCTTTAAATAAGGACTTTAGTGAACTCAGATGCTTCAATAACAATTTAGACTATGAAGGACATATGGATTCATTACATGGCATTTATTGCTGTGAAACCAACTGCACTGCTGAGTGTGCACTTTAGTGTGCTATTTGTTGAGTTTTAATTTAAACAATTCAATTAATCAACAAAGTACAAAAGGTCATTCTATATGTGCTATATATATATGATATATTTATTTATATTTATTTGATATATTCAGCCCTGAGTGGCTTATTACTTAATTAAAACATTATTATTATTATTATTATTATTATTAAATGTTTTATTATACTGTATTTATTTTATTATTATACTATTTTTAATAATATATAATAGTGTAATATTATATTATATTTTTAATATTATTATAAAAGTACTGTCAGCAAGGGGTTGAATCAAAGATGAAAATAAACGGCTGGATCTATTTGAAAGACATTTAAATGAAAACAAAACTCAGAAAAACACTTCTCATGAAACAAAAACACGGTTAACAGAACAACTACTATACTTTGACGAGATCTGAGAAAGAATGAAACAAACACAGGTCCGTAATACAGAGGGAA
The DNA here is from genome assembly GCF_051911475.1 of Siphateles boraxobius. Lineage (NCBI taxonomy): Eukaryota > Metazoa > Chordata > Actinopteri > Cypriniformes > Leuciscidae > Siphateles > Siphateles boraxobius. The sequence continues at coordinate 27,465 of NW_027509199.1, read as the reverse complement.
ACACTAAAGGCCTAAATGAGATCATTAACAAGACACAGGTGGAACACACGAGGGCAAATCAAAAACCATGGCAACTAACTAACTAACTTATGGGAAAACTAACACCGTTTGCAACAAAAAACGTACAACTTTTTATGCGTTTGGTCGTTCATTTACACGACAACGGCGTTTTGGGGCCTGAAAACACAAACTTTTGAAAATGGGTTTCAAAGTGCAAGTTTTTGAAAACGGTCTCTGTGTAAACAACAAAAACGTGAATCTCTGAAGACGATGACGTCATGCACGTGCGTATTGCGTGTTCAGTCTATAGTATTTCATCGCCATCTACTGGCCTGGCAGCAGAATACAGCGTTTTCTGTTGTTTTCGCGGATCCGTGTGAATGGGGATCGTTTTGACAATGGTTTCGTCTGTACGTGAAAAAACTGAAAGGAAAAACTTCTGCATTTTAAGCGTATCGTACCCTAAACGAGATCATTAACAAGACACAGGTGGAACACACAAGGGCAAATCAAAAACCATGGCAACTAATGAACTAAGTCAAAAACATGAGCAGGAAACAGTGTAAATTCACTCAGAAACTCAAACCCAGAACAGTCTTGACAAGAACACAGACGGAATCAAATGTTGGTTCAAATGTTGACATATCTTACTAAGATGTGATTTTCATGATAGCTTATTAAGTTAAAAAAGTGGACCAAACCCTAACCCTAACTCATTTAAACAGGTTTTGAACCCTGTTTTGGTTTTGAGACAGTTGTATGTAACTTTCAACAAGAACAATCCTCCTTTGGCTAGACCGTCCCATTTAACAACGCTCAGTCAGACCTTCACCATGAACGATAGTTATAAATGAGTTTTTTCTGCTCTCTCGTGTCATTAAGTCTAATAAGTCCAACGCTCACAGTGGTCCGGTGGTCATACGACGCCACAGCACACGGCTGGTGTAAGGATGTGTTTGCATGGGTGAGATCACAGCAGAAAAGCTCTCGACATGTGTCAGGACGCTGGAATCTGCTCCCATTCTTTCTCCACAAAGGAAATCAGGGGTGGAGGACAAATGTGTGTCTTTAGGAAACTCATGGCTGAAGTCACAAACTATAAGAATAAACTTGTTACATTTATCAGGAAGTCAAGTCACTGCACTTCCGTTGTTTTCTTCCCCCATTAGTCTGATTAGTTTGCACTTATAAAGGAAAGTTTATAAGGTCAAAAAATTTCCTGCCAAAGGACTGTGAGAACGAAACATTTGAATCAGTTTTATTAAATGTAAAGTTATGACTGGAGACTCTGATTGAATGAGGCATGTTTGTAGAGAATACATTCCTTGGCAACAGCCAACAGTCATTGATCAATAAGTTATGACAACATGTGTTTTTACATTGCTTTAACTCTTCAAAATAAAATGTAAATAACTTTTTTATGGCATACAAGATTTTGTTTCTCATTTCTTTAACTCATTTGAACTCATTTTTTAAAAGTCAGTTTAATGTAATTTAAGTTAAAATCACTTAAACATCCAAGTTAATTGTACTTAAAAAATTGAGGCAGCAACTTTTTTACAATGATAATTTACTCAATTATTCATTAAACCAAGTAATAACACTTGATTTAATGAATAATTGATTACTATTAGTAGTAAGCTTACTTATATTCATTGAACATTGTTGTGTTTTGTTATCTCTCTGATACCGCTGTTTATAGAAGCAATAAGCCACAAGAGGCCGTTTACAGGGATTTTCACACGCTTTTAAGCTTCACGACATATTCATAACGGATTGTTTTATTACAGAGGGTCATGCATCTCTGTGGTAAAAGAAAGAAGTGTGATAAATTGTTTTGAACTTGCATTTGCAGTGTACTTCAAAAAAAGTATATTTAATAAAAATCGGTACTTGGATACTTAATAGGAAAGAAATAAAAGGCCATTTAAGTGCACTTAAAGAGAGTCACTTTTATGACTGTTTTAACAAACTTAAGTGCACTTAAAAATGGAAATAAAAGGCTTTACTTTTGAAGTACATGTTAAATCACTGTTTTTTTTAATAAAGTTTTGTCGTGCTTTAAAGAAGTAATTATTTTGGTGTGATGACTAACATACTAAAGCACATGATCTGCATGATCATATTCTACATCCCTTAATCACCCAAGACATAAACTTAACAACTACCTTACATACTATTAAAAAGCAGTGATTAGGAGTTTACTGAGGCAAAAGTCGTAGTTAATAGAGAGAATTAGACCCTAAACTAAAGTGTGAACAAATACATGATATACAAGTTTCAATAGAAATGACATAAAGGTATTTTAGTTTACCATAAATGCTTGTCAGTACATTCAGCAGCAACTTTAATCATATTTCAAAGGCAAAAGAAGTAATTATAAAATACTTATAAAGTCCAACATAAGTTGTTTAAAAAGGCACTAAGTTCAGCTAACTGCATTTGATGGTAACACTTTAGTAGAGGAACAATTCTCTCTTTTAACGAGTTGCTTATTAGCTTGCATATTGGCTGTTTATTAGTACTTATAAAGCACATATTAATGCCTTATTCTGCATGACCATATTCTACATCCCTTAATCACCCAATACCTAAACTTAACAACTATCTTACTATTAATAAGCAGCAAACTAGAAGCTTATTGAGGCAGAAGTCATAGTTAATAGTGAATATGTGTTTCTAAAGTTTTACCCATTTAATATTACTAAACTAGACTCGAATGCAATTTCGTGTCTAAAAACATTACATTCAGTTCACACTTATGTTCTTTTAAAGTATATTACATCTGCAATAAGTACTTATTAGGGTTTAAAGTATGCTGAAGTTTACTTCTTTTTGACAAAGGGAATAGAAGTTATGAGGAGAAGTTATTCACCTCTTATTAACACACATGCATAGAAAATTATTAAAAGTATTAAATATATATTAACTGATATTAGACCAGTATCAAAGGGTCAAGAAGTTCATCAAGACGCTTCTACAACATTCATTTTTGTCGGACTACAGATGCTTGAGAACATTTGATTTTTGTTCTCAAAGCCCCTGAAGCCCAGCTCAACACAACAGTGGGCGTCTGTATCCTCTGTGGAAAACTGAGTTACGTAATGCACTGTAATACTTCCTTATAACTGGCTGCTTTATTCAAAAAGCCTGACTACCAGCGTCTAATCCTGAATCACACAAAAGACCTGTAACTTCATGTTGGTCTGGCTTAATAAAGATTTGACACCATTACCAAATGTGTCCGCAGATGATCCCCATCTAAACATCAATGATGTGTCACACTTCAGCAAAGTCTCAGTTTTATATTAAAGAGATATCATTTGTGATCTCTGGTTCAGAGATCAATGTCATTAGCGTGTGTGTGACAGCAAGTGATGCCATCTATAGTCTGAAATTAGAAGTGTTAAATCAAGACATCTGACCACATGTGCCTTTAAAGACAATGGCATAATTCCACAAAACATATTCAGTATCAATCATCATATTATACTGATTTCTGAAGGATCATGTGACACCGAAGACTGGAGTAATGATGCTGAAAATTCAGCTTTGATCACAGGAATAAATTACACTTTAACATTATATTCACCTAGAAAACAGTATAATATCACAATATTACTGAAATATTACTGTTTTTACTGTATTTTTAAACAAATAAATGCAGCCTTAGTGAACAGAAGAGACTTCCTTGAAAAACATTTTAAAATCTCTAACTTTTTGAACACTGCTGTCGGCTACATTACAATTACAATGAAGACCTCATACCAACTTTTACTATCTGTTAATAAAGACACTTTTTCACTTTGTCATCACTGAGAAACTTCTCAAAAACAAGCTCAGCTCTCCATCTATCGTCAATGTCGTGAGCCTTGATACTTGTAGAAGAACATTAGATTCTCTTTCTAAGAAGTACCTTGTAGTTTCACGACAATAAGCAGGTTAAAACTGCAAAACTAGATTTCAACATGATTTAAATTGTGTCAATTTAGGTTTAGATTTGATAGAATCTCTGAATATCTACAAAATCACAAGTTTTGTGGGAAAACAAAGTCCCCCACAGTGTCATATGGTGTGTCAGAGAGTTTGCGGTCACACTGTATAATGTCAGGCTGTTTCCTGTCTCCTCCTCCTCCTCCTCGGGACAGCGGCTCATGGGGGACGGTCTCTTAAAATCCCTCCACTCCTCCGTCCACCACCCTAGTTCCCTGTCCCGGATTACAGTCTCCGTCCCTCCGCTGCGTGTCAAGATGTGTTCCCTGGGATTCGCCAGGTCTCTGGGATTTGCCCTCCTTCCTCTCGCCACTTGCTGCATCGTGGCAAACCTCCTGCTCTTCTTTCCCGACGGGAAGATGATATACATTCAGGAGCATCAGGTGACCACATATGTCTGGTTCTTTATGGGGATCGGAGGAGGTGGTTTTCTGGTGAGTGTCAGATTTGTGTTGGTGTAAATGTTGTCTTGTGTGGGAAAGTGTCTGGAGACACACTCTCGCTCCCCGTGAGCAAAAAACTGAATAAACCCTAAACATTGTCTTAATTAAAATATAAAAACGGTAAATGTTTTAAAGGTTAGTGTGAGGTTAAGATCGAGTTAGGCTATTGAAAAATCACTGCAATGAGGCAATAAATATTTAATAACTGTAAGCGTTTGGTTTAGGGGTTACGTGTAGTAAATAAGCGTAATAAAAAAACAGTAAAAGTCAATGGGAATATTCTTGGTCAAAAGCGGTGCAGTTTGAGTGTGTGTGATGAGCAATACACTCTCAAGACAGTTTGAAAGTATTTTATGATTTGGGAAATTGGTCAAATTCAAAATCAAATTCAGCTTCCTGCCCACACCCCCTTGAAGGATAGACTTAGACACTGTGAAGCTGCTTTGATGCAATCTGTATTGTAAAAAGTGCTATATAAATAAAGATGATTTGACTTGACTTAAGCTGGGTTTAGGGACCCGATTACCTTTAACCCATTTTTCATATTTTTCGCACAGGTCTGTTTGTGTGAATTTGGGCGACTCATACAAAACTAACAAATTATCCGATTGGGTTGGAATGAATGTTATAAAGTTTTCATCTCTTGGTTGAAAATTAACACATTAAATGAGAAAATAATGAGTTAACACTTAAATAAATGGATAAAGAGACCTTATTACACAAGACATAGGCTACATCTGAGGAAACAATGAAACACTTAAGCAATGAAAACCTTCCTTGTAACGAAATCAAACTGAAGTACTGGGTCAAAATCTTCAGATAATCAATATGTTTGTCAATATACTAATCGCATTAGGGGTGTAACGGTACCCTCATATCACGATTCGATACATATCAAGATACTGAACTCTCGATACATTATTATTTCGATACTCCAAGACATAATAAAAAGTTAACAAAAAATGTAATGTTGATTGAAATTGCATTATTGTACATAAAACTCTTACGACAAACATGTTTTCTAATATCTTCATTTGTTGCGTATACCGATCTGCACATTATTGTATTGCGATGTTATGTGACACGATCTATTGTTGCAACCCAACCCGATCTTACAGCAATTCGTACGTATTTTACGAGGTGGCTAATTTGTACGAATAGATACTATTTTTGCTAAATCGTACATATTTTACGAGTTGACCAATGGGTATGAATTCGTACGTATGACCTTCCCATGACCCCGCCCCTAAACCTACCCATATTAGGGTTTAGGCTAATCCTACGAATTCATATGAATTGGTCGTGAGATAGCGCTGTACAGCCCTAGTTCCTAGTCGACGATATCTTCATAATCTTTCATCAAAATGCCAGATTGCTTCCACATCCAACACAATTTTCCTTTTTTCTTGACATTACCAAACCACTTTCATAGTCCAAGGATAAAATGTTCAGTTCTTGTTGAATATCCCATTGATGTCAGAAGTAAAATGCAGTAATTAAGGTTCAATTACTCGGTTGAACTGTTTTGAAAACTGCTTGTCCACATTCAGGTGCTGATCCCGGCCTGCGTGTTCCTGGGAATGGGGAAGTGTGTGGATTCCTGTGGGACAGAGAACTGTGCGGTGAGTGTTGGGAAGGGGGTCGTGGCCTTGATTTGAGCTGTAATTGCACAGGGGTGTGTTTCCCGAACGCATCGCTAGCCAACTATGGTCGCAAGTTCTGTCGTTATAGTTCAACAAATCAGTGTTTCCTGAAACTATAGTTCTAACGAACATTCGCAAACAGCATCGCAAAGTTGTGTGTTTGAACGACAGATCTCGACCTGTGGTTAGAAGCAGAGTTTCTTGTTTGCATGACATCTGGACTCAATAAATCCTTATCTTGAGCAAAATAAGCAAGTTGACATTTAGTACAATCAATATCTTTTATTTAGAATACATACAAATGTCATATATGTGTAAAGCATCGTTTTTGAAGAGTGTGAATGTGCTCTATTACATGAGAACGAGCCTATGATTGAATCTGTAAATAAAGCAAAATATCTGAGAAAATTGAGAATTAGTCCTCAGATGCCATGTCTGTAATTTCTAGCAAAACATCTAGCCTTAATACTATCTCAAACAGATTCATTAAACGTAGATATTACTTCACTCCTGCGTGACATCATTAAACAATATGGTTGAACGAAGAATTTGCGACAATGCGGTTTCGGGAAACAGTCGTGACTAGCTAGTCGATTTCTTCAACGACGCATCGTACTACGGTAGTGAAGCGGTGAGTTACAGCGTAGTACAGGAAACACCCCTGGTCAGCCAGTTTGATGAGTTTCCCACTGTGTGTGTGTGTGTGTGTGTGTGTGTGTGTGTGTGTGTGTGTGTGTGTGTGTGTGTGTGTGTGTGTGTGTGTGTGTGTGTGTGTGTGTGTGTGTGTGTGTGTGTGTGTGTGTGTGTGTGTGTAGATGTGTGGTTCTGTGATAGCGGCTCTAGTGGGGCTCTCCGGCTCCGGCTTCTGCTTCCTGATCTCCGCTTTGGCGCTCCTGAAGGGGCCGTACTGCCTCACTCCAAAGGGATGGAAATCTCCTTTTGAGGGCGACGGGGGAAAGTGAGCTCTCTTTTTCTTTCTTCTTGATATGCGTTGATGGTGACTTCATTAGACAAAAGTCCTGAATTCAGTAACACTTTACAGTACTGTTCCTTCATTACTGAATTACTACACATGAACAGAGGAGTAACGCCCTATTAACATTCTAGCAACTACTATTATATAAAAAGAAACTCTGATTAACACAATAGTAAGTAATAGCGCTGTTGAATGTGGTAGTTCACTAATCAGTAATTACTATTTTTTTCATACCTCACTGAGAACTACTACAGGTTCATAATTAACATGAATAATGCATAATTTATAATAAAAGGTAATGGTAACCCACTAGTAATGACTCAAGTGTTACTAAAGGAACTACTAATAATTTGGATCAGTAAAACATGAAAACTAACTAATATTGACTGAAGTCATTGTAAGCTTTTTGTAAGATTTTAAATCTAAGATTCCTATCGATGGATTTGGCAACACTTTAGTCATTACTAGTGTGTTCCCATGATCTGCACTTTAGATTACTGATCCAAATAATTAGTAGTTGCTTTCGAAGGATGTAGTAACACTTGAGCCATTACTACTGGGTTACCATTATCACCTTTTATTATACATTTTGAATTATTCATGTTCATTATGAACCTGTATATAGTAGTTCTCAGTGAGATATGAAACAAATAGTAGTTACTAGAATGTTAAAGGACAATTCCGGCCAAAAATGAACCGAGTCGACCGTTCTCTGGGATGCGTTTTCATGATAATCGAATGTACCCAGATTTAACGTTAGTTTTAGTTTAACCACAGATTAGTTTATAACGCTAGTGTATGAATAAGTAAAAATAAAAATCGCTTGGTAATACCACTAACAAGGCTCAAAATAGCCCCACACTAACACGCTAGCATAAGGAGGGTCTCTACCTGGAAACCGAAGCATTGATAACTTTGTAAGTGTACAGACAGTTTAATGAGTAGATACTTTATAAAGACAGTACACTTCGCGTATACAAGCAGGAGCCGTCTTTGGAAAACGGTCTCGACCAGTCGAACCACGAACGCCGTGCTACGTGCTGGTCGATAGTCACAGTTCAGCTCACGTAGCATGTGTTCGTGGTTCGACTGGTCGAGACCCTCATTATGCTAGCGTGTTAGTGTGGGACTATTTTGAGCCTTGTTAGTGGTATTAACTAATGATTTTTATTTTTACTTATTCAATGCCCCATACACTAGCGTTATAAGCTAATCTGTGGTTAAACTAAAACTAACGTTAAATCTGGGTACATCCGATTATCATGAAAACGAATCCCAGAGAACGGTCGACTCGGTATCCATGCGTTATTTAGCCCTTGGTTCACTTTTTGCCAGAATTGTTCTTTAATAGTGTGTTCCTCATTTGTCCCAGTGTGGTTACTGATTAATGACGGACAGTATTGTTAAGTGTTACCCTGATATGGACTGGTTGGTTCCTCAGGTATCTGCTGGCTCCAGAGGGATGGTCTGTGTGCACTCAGCCGGCTAGCGTGGTGGAGTGGAACGTGACGCTGCTGTCGATCCTTCTGGGTCTCAGCGCGCTGGAGTTCCTCATCTGTTTCCTGCAGCTCGTCAGCGGCCTGGTGAACGCCGTGTGCCGGCCCTGCTGCTACAAACAGGAGTACAGCCTGAACGCCTGAGGACCGAGCACTTCCCCGACACTGCAAACACTGGCCCACAGATCTGACAATCACACACCCTCACAGCTGTGTTTCTGACTGTCACACACACTCACAGCTGTGTTTCTGACAGTCACACACACTCACAGCTGTGTTTCTGACTGTCACACACACTCACAGCTGTGTTTCTGACTGTCACTCACACTCACAGCTCTGTTTCTGACAGTCACACACACTCACAGCTGTGTTTCTGACTGTCACACACACTCACAGCTGTGTTTCTGACTGTCACACACACTCACAGCTGTGTTTCTGACTGTCACACACACTCACAGCTGTGTTTCTGATGGCGTTTCCACTGCAGTCGAGGTTTTATTAGCGGCGCATGTTCTCTCAATAGAACAAACATTTCTATTGTATACTAGCTGCATTATGCATTTTGCTAAAATATAAAAGTATTTTTTTATGAGTTCTGGTCGTTTTGTACAGGAAGCTGTTTTGTAAATTATTTAAATACTGAGAGTAATAGAAGATAAGTTGATGAATGTTGTTTTATATACTTATAAAAGCTGTAATATGTTTTAAATATTCCCGTTAATAAATACATGGGTTTTTGTTTCAGTGTAGAGTACTTTTGCCTGTTTTGTTAAATTTGTGGATAATTTCACATTTTTGGGTTTCAGCATTTGCTGTACAGTGTTAATGCAAAAAATCCCCTGGGAAGTGGTTGCTGTAAGCCTCACTATCCCGTTGCAGGATTAATCTCTCAAACTTAAAGCCGTGTCACACTGTAGCACTTGCACAAAGCCCTGTTGGTATGTGCTGGTATGGTATCCTCTTGGTGTGTGTTTATAGACATGCAGATTTCTCTCCAAACATAAGCAACACTAAGTACGTCAGCACAAACTCTTTAGTTTACAGATCTGTGAAAAGGCATTTAGCCCCCATCCTGTTTTCATGTATTTTTGAGTATAAATCATACTAAACAGTTTCAGATTTTCAATCCCTACAGTATAGTATTTCCCCATAATCTTAATAACTGGTTGTGCCAACAGTAGCAGAAAAAGCAGAAGCAAATACTTTAGAGAACAGGAGCTCAGTCTTTCACATCGCTGAGGTTCTTCATTTCACACCAGCTTTATTTCAGCCCCAATGGAGGTTTATTTCAGCATGAACTCAATCAGGTTCAATCTTTGACTGGATATTCAGAGGCATGTTCACTCCTGTGCTCCTGCGAGGACTTGAGATGAAGCAAGCTCTAAATCAACATGAACCAATGCTAAATTTTTCTATATATCCAACGCATTCTCATCCTTTGGCGTCTTATAGGTGACGCCATATGACATTTCGTCGAAATCTTACGCACATGGCATCCTTTAGCGTCAATATAACAAGCACTGTTATGGGTAGGTTTAGGTCTGGGGTAGGGTACGGTTATGACCCCTTGGGATCTGCGTCTCATATTCACGCTAAACGATGCCATGTGCGTAAGATTTCAACGAAATGTACAAAGCGTCACATGTATAACGCCAAAGGATGAGAACGGGCTGATATATCCTAGTCATTTGTTAACAAACATGTATTCATTACTTATATTAGCTCATTCTTTCTGCCTTAAATTACAGTATTTCTGAATTGCTAAAACACATTTTTGAATGTTTCTCTAGCTTTCTCAAAACCTTAAACACAAATAACCAAACTTAAGCTATATTGTCAAAACTTTTGACTTGTCTTGCTATATCAAACAATTGCTTCAGAACTATGTTATCGTTTCCCAAAACCAAACACTGTTTCAGATAACACACACATCCAGCTAATGCATAAACGCTACACAGCAGTCATTACACACTACAGAGTTAAATGTAAAACACTGCACTCAGGGCAGAGCAGGGGGAAAGTCATATTTATTATGAAGTACTTGCACAATCCTGCACACATATAAATGTATTCAAACAAAACATGCAGCGATCGATAGCAATGTCTTGGGATGATTCTGCCTCAGCATCCAACCTTGAATCGCTTCCACTCCAATGGTGTCACATGCTGCATCCATTGACTGAATGAGATTTTCCTGTGAATAAGGATTTCTGTCATATCCCTTCCACCTCCATGTAGAAAAAAATTCTTCAATGAGATTAAGGAAGGGTGAGTGGCACACATTTATAAAACGTGGGTTATTTTCAAACCACTCACGAATTGTAGGACCACGGTGAAAGTTCACATTGTCTCAGATTACCGCATACATGGGATGCTCTGCCTGCTCATCGCCTCTCTGTTCACGTCTCAGTAGTGCTTCCTGTAGAGATTCTCTTCTCTTGGTGAGATTGAAGCCAGCTTCATCCAGGAAGATGCACTCATGAGGCCTCTCCATGAAATCCAGTTGAAACAGTCTCTATAGAAAGTAAAATTTTTGAAGTAACGTAAATGACATAGCATTCCAGGCTTCATGCCTCTGTATACATGTGCTGCATTACATTCAACAGTAAAGATGCACAGTTACTCAATAGTGCTGTATAATCTCTCGACATGATTACTAGTACATATGTTACAGTAATTTACTTAGACATTCCACAACTGTACATACTCTACTCGAAGTTTGAGGGACCACAAATGATAGTACACTTACCTGTTCTCTTCTCTGAATGTCCTGACAATGGAGGCCACAGAGAACCTGCTTATATTTGGTTGAACACGTAGTCTTGCTTCCCTCATACTCATTCCATGAAAAAGAACATGGTGTATGATTGTTGCTCTAATTTCATTGGAAATGATGGCTCTTGTTCTCTTGAATATAAGATGGCTCTTATATCCTGATTGCTGATTAGGTGCAACACATTACTGATTTGAAACAAGTGTGTTCAATTTTGAGTGCTTGTGTGTTACCGATGACAACAGTGTGTTGCTTGTGTTTCACTTTTGGGGGCTGTATTGTGCCATTCTGAGTTGAAGTGCACCAAAATGCTACATGTGCTTTGTGAATCACAATGTGTTTACATCTTTGCACATAGAGTGATTCCGATTTGCTAGTTGTGTCTAACCACATGAAAAGTGTTTAAAGTTCTGCAAACTGTGTGATTCAATCAATAAAGTGGTTTGTACACTTGCAACTTTGGTTTTGCAAATGGATTTTAGTGTTTTAGCAATTCAGAAAAACTGTAATACACTGTTTAAATTAATGCATTATCAGCTAACTGTGTGATTTATATATGTACAATTCTGAAATTCATAACTTGGACACTGATACAAATAACTCTAAATTGTAATGTAGACTGTAAAGCTGCTTTGAAACGATATGTGCTGTGAAGCACTATTCTAATAAATGTGAATTGATTTGGATGACTGTAGCACAATCACAGACTGGTGAATTTCTCCTTTTAGTATTTTCTGGTAGAGAGCAAAATTCATCCATCCATCTTCCAAACAACTTCTTCTATGCGGTGTCATGGGATGCTAGCGCATAACCCAGTGTTTTCCAGCCCGGTTCCTGGAGGAACACCATCAACACACATTGGATGTCTCCTTTATCTGATGCATTGATGTCTTGGAGTCTCTTGTAATGAGCTGTGGCCGGTTGCACCAGCTGTGTGTAAGTTACAAACTTAGCCTAATTTTGACATAAACGGGCACTAAGTTACAACTTACGCACTTCTAAATATTTTTGCATTGCACCATTAAACTGTAGCGTAACTCTACGTATAAACTAAATATTTACGGCAGCCTCCGATCAGGAGTAACGGTTGGAATAAAATATCAGACAGACATTAATAAGCTCTTCTTTTACCTGACATACTTCAATTCTTTAGACATATATGATAATGCTAACATTTACACTCGCTTACATTTTAAGAGGCAAAAGAAGTTAGAATGAATGATAAACTGAAATTCACGGCAATTCAACACAACTTCTGCCCACGTATTTGAAGGCTGCTATTGGATCATCGGTGCTAAACGTCATATTTGCGACTACGACTACGCATTACTTTACGGAGAGCTTACGACCTACTAGCAACATTCTGCATTACGAACAAACGGTGCAACAAAAGTACCTAGTTAGTTACAAACTAGCTGTTAGTTGCTAAGCCTCTAGTGTGGACTTAATTTGGTGCAACCCTACCCTGATGAGTTGAGTCAGGTGTGTTTGAAAATGTGCATTGCTGGTGTACATGGGGAAAACATGCAAAATCCTCCAAGAAAGACCTATTGGTTCAGCCAGGACTATTCTTGCTGTGAGGAAACAGTGTTCCCGCTGAACCGCCAGAGCAGAAATACAGTTTCTTTGAATTGTGTCAAGTTTCCCTGGAGCAGCAACTCATCTTCATGCCATTACATTATTATTGTATGCATGATGTTCTTTTCGTAAAATTCTGGGTTTGTTTGCACCAGATCCATTCAAACAGATCCACTTTTGAAAAGCAGAACAGTCTCTCAAAAGTTTTGAGGATCATCAAGATGTGTTTTTGTCAAAATTCAGACGAGCTTAAATGTTCCTCAGCATCACCACTCTTCCATGGAGGCGATTTCTGTGCGGTGTCTTTGTGAACGCTGACCTCTACTGATACGAGAGGATCCTGCAGTTGTCGGATGTTGTCCTTGGCTCTTGAGACTTGCTGGATGAGTCATTTATTTACTTTCAGAGGAATGTTGGAAGCTCAGCCAGTTCTGGTCCAAGTTTAGAGATAATGGATGTCACTATGGTTCTGTGGTGTTCCAGGACCCTGGAAATAGCTTTGTAACCCTTCCTAGACGGATTGTCAATCACCTTCTTCCTCATCATCATTTCTGTCCTTCAGCTGAGACCTCATGGAGACTTCATGTTGCTGAAAATGTTTGGTTTTCTAAATCAACATTTTTTTTGTATAATTCTGTACAAACTTAACGAATATCCCCCAAATTAAAATTCTGTCATTATTTACTCACCCTCATGCCATTGCAATTTCCAAACCTGTGTGACTTTCTTACGTCTGTGAAGCACAAAAGGTGAATTTTTGAGGAAAAGACTGGATACACTTTTTGATATAATGAAGGGATGTAGCAATTCATAATGTAATAACAAAGCATAATGTAATAATTGCACATAATTTAATAGGTATTACATTATTAATGTAATACAAATGTTTATAATGTAGTAATTGTCGAAATGTAATAAAATCTTTAGCCCATGATGTAATAACGATTTTCCAAAGTAATATATTTCACATAATATAATAGGTTATTGTATGAGCACTTTGTTGCATTATGAACTCATTGAAGCAACTTATAATGTGATCACAGTTCATAAGGTAATACCTGCACATAATGTATGAGTGAAAAAAATTATACATTGGCATTACAATGACAATTACGGCATTGGTTGTAATTTCCCATTAAAGTTGTAAAAGTTTAGAGTTTATTTTTTCTTTCTTTCTTTTTTACAACACAAATAACCACTGCATATGATTGTAAGTTGTACTGTATTCGTCAACATGATGTTTTGTTTTGATGTAACTTCTATCAAAGTGAAGAAATGTTTGCTTAACTTGAGCTCTGTGCTGCCGTTGGCTGAAGCAGATAACATAATCTATCACACACACACACACACACACACACACACACACACACACACACACACACACACACACACACACACACACACACACACACACACACACACACACACACACACACACACACACACACACACACACACACTTGAATGTGAATTTGTACACAGTGTTGGTATTTAACAGAATGTATACATAGTATTAGTAGTACTACTAATAATAGTAGTAGTAATCTGGTGAGTTTTGTAGGCAGGGACTAAATCTAGATTTTTAAATGTGTACTTTAAGGGAATATTAATATTTTTTTATGTTTTATAGTTTTTCTTGATTGCTTAAACACATTTCTTGAAACTATGCCTCATATTCTCAAAACAGTAAACACAAATCCATAACATCTCACCCATTCCCCAAACATCTTATTTTCAGGTCAAAATGAAGCTTTACACTCAAAACCATTCACTCTTGCTGAAAAACCAAACTTTGCCCTCAGACATCACACACAAGCCCTCACAAACACACACACTACAACATAGTCTTACACAATGGTGCAATAAATTCAAAACAAAATTTCCAAAACTGGTAAGTTATGTTGCTTGTGGTTGTCTCAAAAAATTGAGAACACAGCGTCCAGGGCATGTAGTTACAGAGAAAAAATGTTTATTGCATATAGAAAATCATTTTGCCATAAATAAAAGTAAATAATTCACAACTCAGTGCAGCAAATATATTGCATACTGTAAGTACTACACGTAATACAGTATTGGATGTCTGTATTTTCAGCATAAAAATAAAGTAACCCCAAAGAACAAAGACAACTCTAAATGAAAAGCGTATAACACAAAATATTGTGCAATTGCAAAATCAAAGTCAATGAGAGACTCTTTCTGCCTTAGCATCCCGTCTTTGTGCTGGGTCCGCCCAGAGGACTTTTTCCCCATCACATGCAATGTTGTCCCTTTCTAGGCAACCCTCTCGTGTGCCGGATCCAGCCTTGACAACACTATGTCACCACAGGCCAATTCCATTGCCTGTAAAAGATTTAGCCTTCTATATGAGTTACGGTCATCGGGCAGAGAAAAACTCTTCTATTGGGTTGAGGAAAGGGCTGTATGGTGGAAGGCAAACATATATGAATCGCTGGTTGATTTTTTGGGCGGCGCCCTGCTCAGCTGCAATGGCTCCTGAGAACAATGCACTTTTAACGCCAAATAAGGCATCTACAGCGGCTAGTTTAGCAGTAAATGTTCGGTATAATAATGGTAGACTAACATACAATCGCCAGTTTATCCTAGAACTACGCGTAAACTGCATATCAACGACAGTGGACATCACAACTCTGCACACACTGAACTGCCTCGGACTGCTATGCCAGCAAGACCCAGCGGCCGACGAAGCAGCGGGAGCTCCCATCACTTGGGCCGCACCCGGAGGAGACGTAGACGGTGTGATAGGAAGCGGAAGCGCGGCAGCCGCGGAGGGCTAACAGACAAACCTAAAGGCTAAACCTTGCAGAATGCCGCACCCATCCATCCTGCTCGCCAACGTCCGCTCCCTGGAGAACAAAGTGGATTACTTGAAGCTGGATTTAACTACAAATCGTGAGATGAGAGACTGCTGTGCTATAATTCTGATTGAGACATGGCTAAACTCCTCCATCCCTGACGACGCTGTTAGTATGTGTCAGCATTACAGAACTGTTTTGAGTGCACGGACTGGGACATGTTTAAGGAAGCTGCAACTGAAAACCAAAACACCAATGTTGAGGAGTATGCTGAATCTGTGTCTGCATACATCCAGAAATGCATGGAGGATGTCTCTGCTACCAAGACCGTCACCACACGGGCAAATCAGAAACCCTGGATGACCAATGGGGTACGTGCAATACTGAGGGTACGAATTGCGGCGTTCAAGTGTGGGGACAGAGAGGCGCTCAGATCAGCCAGAGCCAACCTGAACCGTACCATCAGAACAGCAAAGCGTGCCTATGGCCGGAAAATCCAGGGATTCTTCCATGACCCAACAAACAACAGTCGCATGTGGAAAGGCATCCAGACCATCTACAGACCATCACAGACTACAGGGCTGCTCCTTTACCCTGTGAGGACAACACAGACTTCCTCAACGCTCTTAAAAATTACTTTGGTCGGTTTGAATCACTTAACAACCCTCCTGTGAGGAAATCCACACCTCACTCAGACGAACGTCTCAGGTTACTACTGTAACCATAGTTCCCTGAGAAAGGGAACGAGACGATGCGTCACTTGACGCTTTGGGAACGCCCCCAGCGTGCATGCGTCTGAGCATCAATGTCAACTAGTCCAATGGAAAGAATGAGCGTCACGGGCGGGTGACGTCATGACCAGGAAGGGATAAAGGCTCACCCGGTGAAACGCGGCATTAGCTTCAAAAAGTCGAAGCAAGCCGATCACAGGGAAGCAGGAAGTATGGCAGGGTGACGCATCGTCTCGTTCCCTTTCTCAGGGAACTATGGTTACAGTAGTAACCTGAGACGTTCCCTTTCGAGGGAACTCGCGATGCGTCACTTGACGCTTTGGGAACGAGAATACCCAAGACGCCAGAATTCCAAGTACCTGAGTGTCAGTCTGTTGGAACTAAGCACTAAGCACCTGAGAACCTGGGGCAGCATCCAGGTCCAAACTGTAAAACCTGACGAATGTGAGCGGTGAGGACCAGCCTGCCGCATCACAAACGTCTTGGAGGGAAACCCCAAATAACAAGGCTTTAGAGGCCGCCATACCCCTCGTTGAGTGAGCTCTGACCACCAAGGGACACGGATGGTCAGAGTACTCGTATGCAAGTGAAATAGCCTCGACTATCCACTTGCTAACCGTCTGTTTAGAAGCAGGAAGACCCTTCTTAGGTGATCCAAAGCAAATAAATAACTGGTCGGACTTCCTCATAGAAGATGTCCGATGAACATAAGTATCCAGTGCTCGCACTGGACACAAGAGGTTCAGCCTTTCCTGGTCCGCAGATGTAAAAGGAGGAGGACAGAAAGCCTGCAGCACGATAGGCCTCGGAATCAAGGTCGGCACCTTAGGGACGTATCCCTGTTTTGGATATAAGAATGCCTTGACCATCCCTGGTGCAAACTCAAGGCAAGTGGGGGAAACCGAAAGGGCCTGAAGATCTCCAACTCTCTTAAGGGACGAAATAGCTAGCAGAAAGATAGTCTTAAGGGTAAGAAATTTCTCTGAAACCGAATCTAAGGGCTCGAATGGAGCCCTAGACAGGCCTTCTAGTACTAATGCCAAATCCCAAGCTGGCACCCTAGTGCGAGTTGCAGGCCTCAGCCTCAGTGTGCCACGAAGGAAACGTGTAATCAGGGGGTCTCGACCCAACGATGTACCCCCAACCAGGGCGTGGTAAGCCGCAATGGCCGCCACGTAAACCTTAAGTGTGGAAGGACATAAACCTGACGTAAAGCGCTCCTGCAAGAACTCGAGTACTGTGTTCACAGAACAGTTAACCGGATCCCACTGATGTCGGTGACACCATACAGAAAAAACTTTCCATTTCAGCGCATATAGTTTCCTAGTAGCTGGAGCTCTGGAGCTTAGGATGGTCTCAGCAGCCTCAGCTGAGAGACCACTCTCTATGAGTTGGGCCCCCTCAGAGGCCAAACCCACAGGTTCCAAATCTCTGGCCGAGGGTGAAATATTGTGCCCCCGGCCTGAGACAGAAGGTCTCTCCTGATCGGGATCTCCAAGGGAGGACCGTCTAAGAGATGGATCAGGTCCGCAAACCAGATCCGACTCGGCCAGCGTGGTGCTACAAGCAGTAGGCTTATTCCGTACTGGCGGACTCGTTCCAGAACTCCTGGGAGCAGAGCAACAGGGGGAAATGCGTACAGACGTAGCCTCGGCCACGTCTGCACCATAGCATCCAGCCCCAGGGGGGCTGGGTGAGTAAGGGAGAACCAAAGTGGACAGTGCGTCGTGTGCTGAGATGCAAACAGATCCACCTCTGCTTGGCCGTAAAACTCCCAAATTTTCTCCACCGCCTCGGGGTGGAGTCTCCAGTCCCCTGGCCTCAGCTCCTGCCTCGACAGGATGTCTGCCCCCACATTCTGGTCCCCAGGAATATACACTGCCCTCAGGGAGAGTACCTTCCCCAGAGACCACAGGAGGATCTGGTGCGCCAGTTTGCAGAGCGGACGCGACCGCAGACCCCCCTGACGGTTCAGATAAGAGACCACTGATGTGTTGTCTGTTCGTACAAGCACATGATGGCCCCTCAGGTCTGGGAGAAACTGTCTCAACGCATTGAAGACAGCCATCATCTCCAGGCAATTGATGTGCCACGAAAGATGATGACTTTTCCACAGACCCTGAACCGAGCGGCCTTCCATTACCGCTCCCCAGCCGGTGAGGGAAGCATCTGTCGAGATCGTAACACGATGGCAAAGAGCTCCCAATACCGGACCCTGGGTTAAGAACCAATGTTTCCTCCATATAATTAAGGCACGAAGGCACCGCCGCGTGACCTTGATCATACGAAGTGGGTTTCCCCTCGGGGAGAACCCTCTGGTCCTTAGCCACCACTGTAAAGGTCTCATGTACAGCAGGCCAAAAGGAATCACGTTGGACGCTGCCGCCAAGAGACCCAACAGTCTCTCGAACTGTTTCACAGTGCGTGACTGGCCTAGCTTTAGCTCTTTGGTGGCTGTCAGGATAGCAGCTACACGAACGGGCGATAGAGTGGCCCGCATCGTCACTGAATCCCATACCACACCAAGGAAAGTGGTTCTCTGTACTGGAGAAAGAACACTCTTCTTGGCGTTGAGCCTCAACCCCAACATCTGCATATGAGCGAGAACGACACCTCGGTGCCGAACCGCCGACTGCTCTGATTCCGCCAGAACCAGCCAGTCGTCGATGTAGTTCAGAATACGTATGCCCTGAAGCCTGAGAGGGGCTAGAGCTGCATCCACGCATTTCGTGAACGTGCGGGGTGATAAAGCTAGACCGAAAGGAAGAACCCGATATTGGTATTCTTTGCCCCCGAAAGAAAACCTTAGGAACTTCCTGTGCTGAGGGAGGATGGAGATATGGAAGTAGGCGTCCTTCAGATCTATCGTGACAAACCAGTCCTCGGATCTGATTTGAGTCGCGATCTGTTTGAGTGTCAGCATCTTGAACTTGAGTTTCTGTACTGAACGATTCAACAGACGAAGATCTAAAATGGGACGCAACCCCCCATCCTTTTTTGGAACAATGAAATAACGGCTGTAAAAACCCGACTCTCTGTCGGGTGAGTACACCTGTTCTATAGCTTCCTTTGCTAACAGGGCCTTTACCTCTTGCTCCATTACCAGAGCCTGCTCGGGATGCACCACTGTGGGCAGCACCCCGTTGTAACGAGGAGGACGAGAACCAAACTGGATTCTGTATCCTTTCTCTACAATCTGCAGGACCCAATGAGAAATATTCGGCAGAAGCTTCCACGCTGCCAGAAAATTTACTAAGGGAACCAGCCTCTCGAGGCTGGTCTCTGGTGTTATCGAGACAGCCAATTCCGGAGCCTGAAACATAATGGCAGGAACTACCTGAACTGGCCGCTCTAAGGCCCCCCTCAGAGGGCGCGAAACCGATGCTGTGCCGCAGCATAGCATCAGCGACTCGCTGGAGACCGCTGCGCCCTGAAGCACCGAGGGTGGCAGGGTTGGCAGAACGGTCTCGTGAGGACCCCGAAATGGAACGGGCACCGTAAAATGAGGTGTACACCGCTCCACTTCGGTCGGGGCTGTCCTCACAGGCCTGATGCGTGAACATCAGGACCTTTTTTTTTTTTGAACCGAAGTCTTCTTCGCCTGAAGAACGGTCCTCAGATCCGGCTTCGACTTAGAAGACTTCGGTTGAGAGGGTTGCGTCTGTCTCCAGTCTCTACGTGGAGGTGCACGAGATGCAACACTCTCTTTCTGATGCACACGATATGATGAGCTTGACGGCTGGGGCTGCTCACGCCCAGCAGCCCCAGGGGGCTGGACCCGGCGAGGGATAAACTTTTTAAAAACGTCCGCTTGTTTTTTTGACTCCTGAAATCTCTCGACGACCGCGTGGACTGCGTCGCCGAAGAGACCAGAAGGTTCAAGCGGAGCATCTAATAAAAAAGCTCGATCTTTTTCTTTGATTTCAGACAGATTCAACCATAAATGTCTCTCAGTAGCTACCAAGGCTGCCATAGACCGCCCAATTGCTCTGGCGGTCTCCTTAGTAGCCCTGAGAGAAAGATCGGTAGCCCGACGAAGTTCACGAATCTCGTCATGACTGACTCCCTCACTACTATCCAGATCCCCCAGCAGGTCAGCTTGATAAGCCTGGAGCACTGCCATAGTATGCAGACATGCTCCAGCTTGACCTGCTGCCGTATAAGCTTTGCCCACTAACACCGAAGTGGCTTTAAGCGGTCTAGTGGGCAAAGCCGAGGCTTTCAGAGACGATGCGGGACCAGGGGAAAGATAACTGGCTAAATTCTCTTCCGCCTGGGGCATCGCCTCATAACCATACTCTTTCAGCCCTCTTATTCTCGAATAAGTGTTAACATGAGGGCTGAAAAGACGTGATGAGTATGGTTTATTCCACGATTTAGAAATCTCATTGTGTAAATCGGGAAAAAATGGAAGCCCTCGTGGTGGAGATAATGTGGTTGAAGATAAAAAGCGCTCATCTAATTTGCTTTTAGGACGAGCGCCCTTATTCTCAGATGGCCATTCAATATTTAACTTCTCTACAGCCCGCGACATAACATCCACCAGCTCATCATATGCTGGGGAAATAAATTGTGAATCCCTTTCCCCCATGTGTGTGCTTACACTCTCCACACTCATCACATCAACCTCCTCGGAGGAAGAGCAACAAAGTAGTGGAGGGCTCTCTCCCCGGGCGAAAGAAACCGCAGAGCGTGCTTCCGACACCGGGGAGAGAGCACTGGATCTCTCGGGTAAGGAAGGAGAAAGAGCCCTCGGACCCGTCTCCAACCCCTCCGAAAGATCCTTTTGCGATCCCCAGGAATGCATTCTCCGCGCCGCCTCAGCAGACGCGGGTCCTGATCCCTGTGGATCGCGAGCCTGCCCACTCACTTTATCAAAGAGTGACAGGCGAGAGCGGAGCATGCGAAGCGGTAACATCTCACAATGCTGGCACTCAGCCCCCTCGAAGGCTGAGACCGCATGCTCCACTCCCAAACAAACGACACAAAGCTCGTGTGTGTCCCCACCCGTTAAATAACGCGGGCAGGGAGAAACACACTGTTTGTACACTTGTTTAGTTTCCATCCTTTTCCGCAACAGACAACAGTAAATAGACAGAGACAAAATGACACAGATCGCTTGCTGAGACACAGAAGCTAATGCCGCGTTTCACCGGGTGAGCCTTTATCCCTTCCTGGTCATGACGTCACCCGCCCGTGACGCTCATTCTTTCCATTGGACTAGTTGACATTGATGCTCAGACGCATGCACGCTGGGGGCGTTCCCAAAGCGTCAAGTGACGCATCGCGAGTTCCCTCGAAAGGGAACAGGCACTCAGACTTGAGACAGCTGATGTCCGGAGGACATTGAGAAGACTGAACGCACGAAAAGCACAGGCCCCCGCTAACATATAGGGACGGTAGCTCAAAGACTGTGCTGACCAGCTGGCTCACGTCCTCACAGACATATTTAACACCTCGCTGACTCATGCTGTCGTCCCATCCTGTTTCAAGACTGCCACCATAATATCAGTGCCCAAAAAACCAACAATATCATCACTCAATGATTAACGCCCTGTCGCCCTCACTCCCATCATTATGAAGTGCTTCGAGAGGCTGGTGAAAGACCACATCATCTCCAAACCCCCCCACCCTCTTTTGATCCGCCCCAGTTTGCATACCGCTCCAACCGCTCCATAGAGGACGCCGTCTCTTCCACACTCCACCTGAGCTTGGAACACCTGGAGAAGAACAAGACCCACATGCGAATGCTGTTTCTGGATTTTAGTTCAGCGTTCAATACAATTATCCCCCAGAACCTGGTGAGCAAACTGGTCCCCCTCGGACTCAACACCTCCCTGTGCAACTGGCTGCTTGATTTCCTCACAGACGGACCCCAGTCTGTAAGGGTTGAAAAAAACACCTCCAGCGTCATTTCTCTTAGCACCGGCTCCCCCCAGGGCTGCGTACTGAGCCCATTGCTCTTCACCTTGATGACCCATGACTGCCGTGCCAGGTTCAGTACAAACCACATCATTAAGTATGCGGACGACACGACAGTGGTAGGTCTCATCAGAGACAATAATGAACTGGCCTACAGAGAGGAGGTAAAACATCTGATGGACTGGTGTGACACAAACAATCTAATCGTGAAGTCAAATTAACAATCTAATTCCTGAAGTCGTTGACCAGGAAAAATAAGCCAACTCGCACCCCCCTTATCATCAACAACGCCACAGTGGAGCAGGTCAGCAGCATCAAATTCCTTGGGGTGCAGATCACAGACACTTTAACCTGATCCCTCCACACCTCTGCTCTTGTAAAGAGAGCACAGCAGCGTCTGCACTTTCTGCGTCGGATGAGAGGAGCAAACCTCCCCTCCCATCCTCACTACTTTCTACAGAGGGACAATAGAGAGCATACTGACCAGCTGCATCTCTGTCTGGTTTGGGGCCTGCAACGCCTCAGACTGGAAATGTGTTGAGAGTGTGGTGAGGACAGCGGAGAAAATCATTGGGACAGCACTTCCTCCCATCCATGACACTGCTCACAGACGCTGCCTGACCAGGGCTCAGTCAATCTTAAGAGACCCCTCTCACCCCAACCATGGACTGTTCTCCCTGCTGCCCTCTGGCAAGAGGTTCAGCAGTTTCAAATGCAGAACATCCAGATTTTATATTGCACATATTTATATTTATACTGTTTCTCTTTTACTTGTGTTCTGTTTTTATTCGGAGCCTTGCAACAAAATCTCGTTCAATTGTATATCGTGAATGTACGGTTGAATGACAATAAAGTCTGTCTAAGTCTAAGTACAAGTTGCTGTTGAACCACTCACCTATTCGGACACCACTGTGAAAGCTGACATTGTCCCAAACCACAACATAGACCGGACGCACTGCCTGCTGATGATGTAAGAAGATGGTCAGTGTTATATGGCCCCAGGGTTGCATGACGGTGGAGAACCCCATCCCCCCTATTCATGGGGCCTTTCCATGGAATCCATTTCAAACACCCTCTATATATAAAAGAGATAAATAAATAGTTTAGTAAGTGTTACAGAAAAACATACTTCTGCAAAAGTGTATTTATATGCACTCCTGATTTACATACACTACAATATAGTGCAGTTACCGTAACAGTATAGTACAATAACTGTAGGTTAGAAACTTGTACTGTAAGCGTCAGTGCTCAAAGTGTACACTTACTTGCACATACTGATATCGTAGATCTTTGACCCTTTCTGAATTGCGCTCAAAGGGTACTCTGTACACTTCGTTCATGCGTACCCTGTTGTGATGCAGGACACGAGCAATGGTAGAAAGGCTGACACTGTTGATTCCTTCAAAGTTTACATTGTCTTCTACAACTCTTTGCTGTATTTCACGCAGTCGGATGGCATTGTTTTGACGCACTATGTCAACAATGAGAGCCTCTTGCTGTTGGGAGAACAAAGGAGTCCTTCCTCCCTCATTTGGTAGTCTTGCAATTCTACAAAAGGGAAACGCTCTTACAAATGTATACATACAGTAACAATAGTAATGGACATCACATGCGTATGTAAAATGTATTGTAAATCTTTTTTTCGTTTATCCCCAGTCCCCTCTCTGTTGACAAACTGTATCAAATGTATACAGTAAACTTTCAGTCACACAAATTAGAAAAACAATACATTTTACTGTTCTCTTCTCTGAATGTCCTGATTATGGTGGGCATTGGCACATTTGTTTATTATTTAATTTTTTTTATTTAATTTATTTGACCTTTATTTAACCAGGATAGTCTCTCTGAGATTAAAAATCTCTTTCACAGGAGTGTCCTGGCCAAGAATGGATAGCATTTACAGTCACAAAATTACAAATCAACAACAAATCACAACATTTAAAAACATTGCACATCATTGGGTCTTCTTCAAGTGACCGAATAATAGTTTTAAAATGTTCCATAGGCACCAGAGTTTGTAATTTCAATTTTGTTTGGAGTTGATTCCATTCAAATGGAGCTGCATACATAAAATCCCTTTTTCCCAGTTCAGTTCTTACAAGTGGAACAGAAAGGGTAAAACAATTTTCAGACATAAGAGAATTTTTCAAAATACTTTTCTTATGAATTAGACAATCTAGATATGAAGGCAACTACCCCAGAATAGCCTTATAGATAAATAAGTAATAGTGCATTTTCCTTCTGATGGACAGAGACGGCCAGGCTACTCTGTTATACAATATACAACGATGAGTTAAAGGTTTACAATCTGATATAAATCTCAAAGAGCTATGATTGACGGCATCCAAAGAGGAGAGAAGATGAGAAGAAGCAAATTGATACACCACATCACCGTAATCAAGTACAGGCAAAAAAGTAGCAGAAACTAACCTCTTTCTTACATTACAGTTTTTTACAATTGCTAACACACTAAACTGACATGCACAGCTCAATTATTTAAACTGACACACATAAACCACAAAACCTCTTCTCAAGTCTCCAAAAGTCTAAACACATTTTCTGCTTTACACACATTTTGCAATTCAAAATGGCACTTTTTAAATGCACTGAACACGGTTCTCTGCATAAGACACAACAATCTGACATAAAGTCACATGTTTGCCATTTCAAAACACTGCCATTTAAAATGACACTAGATGAGCTAATTGACCAATACATGTGCCAGCTGGCCAAACACCTCAATAGTTAATGGTTAACACTTCAATCAGGATGTAAGTACTATGAAAAGACCACAGGTGAGCACCTTTTTTTTTACAACAACAATGGAAGACGATGAAGAGGAGGAGGAAGAGAAGGAGGAGGAGGAAGAGAAAGAGGAGGAGGAAGAGGAAGTGGAGGAAGAGAAAGAGGAGGAGGAGGAGGGGGAAGAGAAAGAGGAGGAGGAAGAGAAAGAGGAGGAGGAAGAGGAGGAGGAAGAGGAAGAGAAAGAAGAGGAGGAGGAGGGGAAAGAGAAAGAGGAGGAGGAAGAGGAGGAGGAAGAGGAAGAGATAGAAGAGGAGGTGGAGGGGGAAGAGAAAGAGGAGGAGGAAGAGGAGGAGGAAGAGGAAGAGAAAGAAGAGGAGGAGGAGGGGGAAGAGAAAGAGGAGGAGGAAGAGGAGGAGGAAGAGGAAGAGAAAGAAGAGGAGGAGGAAGGGGAAGAGAAAGAGGAGGAGGAAGAGGAGGAGGAAGAGGAAGAGAAAGAAGAGGAGGAGGAGGGGGAAGAGAAAGAGGAGGAGGAAGAGGAAGAGAAAAAAGAGGAGGAGGAGGGGGAAGAGAAAGAGGAGGAGGAAGAGGAGGAGGAAGAGGAAGAGAAAGAAGAAGAGGAGGAAGAGGAAGAGGAGGAGGCAGAGGAAGAGAAAGATGAGGAGGAAGAGGAAGAGAAAGAAGAGGAGGAGGAGGGGGAAGAGAAAGAGGAGGAGGAAGAGAAGGAGGAAGAGGAAGAGAAAGAAGAGGAGGAAGAGGAAGAGGAAGAGGAGGAGGAGGAAGAGAAAGAGAAAGAGGAGGAAGAGGAGGAGGAAGAGAAAGAGAAAGAGGAGGAGGAAGAGGAGGAGGAAGAGAAGGAGGAGGAGAAAGAGGAGGAAGAGGAGGAGGAGGAAGAGGAAGAGAAAGAAGAGGAGGAGGAGGGGGAAGAGAAAGAGGAGGAGGAAGAGGAAGAGAAAGAAGATGAGGAAGAGGAGGAGGAAGAGGAAGAGAAAGAGGAGGAAGAGGAGGAGGAAGAGGAAGAGAAAGAGGAGGAGAAGGAGGAAGAGGAAGAGAAAGAAGAGGAGGAGGAAGAGAAGGAGGAGGAGGAAGAGAAAGAGGAGGAGGAAGAGAAAGAGGAAAAGGAAGAAGAGGAAGAGTAGGAGCCCCTAGAAGAGCTATTTTCAGCATGGCGGTGGAAGGTTTACGACCGGCAGCCCTTTGTGCGCATGCCTCTTGTGCAGGCTATGGAAGAGGCATGAGGAGATTGATGTGGGTGTGATTCAGGGATGGATAAGGCACTCTAGGCGCTTCTTCCCTCGATGTCTGGCAAGGGAAGATATTACCTGTGATGTGGCCTGTGATGTGGCCTGACCCAGCTGTGCGGCAAGATGCTGCCTAATTATTTTTCTTGCATCTTTTTTATATATTTATTTTTTCTGCAATTTTGTTTTTCAGTTTACTGTTTTTTGTGAGCATATTTTTGTTCAGGCCAATGTAAATATATCTGCAGTGCATATGTTACACTGACTTGTTTGGTGAAAAATAAAAAAATAATGTTTCAACAGCATGTGTGTGTATCTGCAAATATTTCTGTCATTTGAACAATCTGAAGAATTTTCTACAATTTGAACTATTTTAGTATTATGGCAAAGCATACTAAAGATGAGAGTGCTTTTCATTATGCCCAACAGTGTGTAGTTGGTTAGACAAAAATCTGGTAATATAAATGAAGTGTGTACCATTTCGTGCAAAAGTTTGATTTTGATAATGCTATATGTAGTTTTGGTTGCAGTGCTTCATTTAGCAGGAGATATGAGGTATTTTGCAGTTTGGGTGTGTGGTTTTGTGAATTGTGTTAAGTATTTTGATAAAACCAGCATAGTTTGCAAAATTGTGTGTTAGCAATTGTAAAAAACTGTAACCATAAACCATTGAGGTGTTTGGCCAGCTGGCACATGTATTGGTCAATTAGCTCATCTAGTGTCATTTTAAATGTAATCATTTTCATTTTTTTTCTTTAGTTGAGTTATAGGCCTATGAGAGCCAAAAGATAAAGTATCATCAATAATGATGCCAAGATACTTATACTCTTTTACTAACTCCTATCACCTTTTTCAAGCTTGAAAATAACATAATTTTGGTTTTGTCAACATTCAGAGCAAGTTTTAGTGTATTAAGCCGTGACTGAATGGCATCAAAAGCTACTTGGAGCTTAAGCAAGGCTTGCCGTTTAGAAGGAGCACCACAATACATAACAGTGTCATCTGCATAAAAATAAAAATGAGTATCTTGAATATCATAATCCAGACTGTTTATGTAGATAGTAAATAAAAGAGGCCCCAAAACAGATCCTTGAGGGACACCTTTTGCAATCTA